>NC_084887.1:14384493-14684493 GCF_958979055.1 Alnus glutinosa
TAAAAAATTTAAAAAAAAATTAGAGCCACTTTAGAAAAACGGTTCAAAAATTAGAGCCGTTTTAAGGACTCTAAAACGGCTCTAAATAAATTAAAAAATTAAAAAAAATAGAACCGCTTTAGAAAAACGGTTGAAAAATTAGAGTCGTTTTAAAGACCCTAAAACGGCTCTAAATAAATTAAAAAATTAAAAAAAAGACGACTTGCAGAGCAGCGTTTGGTTACCTAGAAAACTAAAATGCACCATTTTTTCTTTTATTTTCCCCATTTTCTGAACAACCAAACATATTATAACCATTTTACAAACATAATTAACGGCCTAAAGAAAACCAAAAAAAAATATATATTTTTTTTTCTTTTTTTACGAATGAATACGGCTAGATGAATAACAATTAAGAGAAAAAAAATATTCTATCACATTACTGCAACAACAAAGCAATAGACAATACAAACACCAAAACCTTTACAATAGAAACACCCAACACTGCAACAACAAAGCAACAAAAACAGAAAACTAAACAAAATAGCAAGTACCTCCTTGATGCTTTCAACAGGCTTCCATCAAATTCAATTACAATATTACCAAGAAAGATCTCGCAGGAGACCCTGGAGTTACCTAGTCAAAAAAAAATAGGAAAACCATAAAATGAGCAACATTAATTTTTTTCAATCAAAATTTCAAAACTCAAGAGACCCATAGCCGGGTCTCTTGAGACCCAGGACAGACCCACTCCTGGGTCACAAGAGACCCAGGAGTCGTTTTATACCAAAAGGGCTCCATTTGGAGCCCTTAGCGTCTCCAATCACTTGTTTTTATTTTTAATTAATATTTTGATATAAAATTTAAAAAGTTGATTTTTTTTTTTTTTTGTCCGCCTAAAATTTAGAGTCGTTTTGGAAGAAACGGCTCTAGTTGGAGCCCTTTCCTTCAAAAACGGCTCCAAATGGAGTCGTTTTTTACCAAAAGGGCTCCAAATGGAGCCCTTTTGCTTCAAAGCGGCTCTAATCACTTTTTTTTTTTTTTAAAAAAAAAAAAAAAAATTGATATAAAATTTAAAAAGTTGATTTTTTTTTTTTTTTTTTTTTTTTTTTGTATACGCCCGAAATTTAGAGCCGTTTTGGAAGAAACGACTCTAGTTGGAGCCCTTTCCTTCCAAAACGGCTCCAAATGGAGCCATTTTCTACCAAAAGGGCTCCAAATGGAGCCCTTTTCTTTCAAAGCGGCTCTAATAACTTTTTTTAAAATTAATTTTTTGATATAAATTTTTTTTTTTTTTTTTTTTTTTTTTTTTTTGCTGTACGCCCGAAATTTAGAGCCGTTTTGGAAGAAATGGCTCTAGTTGGAGCCCTTTCCTTCCAAAATGGCTCCAAATGGAGTCGTTTTCTACCGAAAGGGCTCCATTTGGAGCCCTTTTCTTTCAAAGCGGCTCCAATCGCTTGTTTTTTTTTTAATTAATTTTTTGACATAAAATTCAAAAAGTTGAATTTTTTAAAGCCTTTTTATTCCAAAACGACTCCATTTGGAGCCTTTTTCTTCCAAAACGGCCCAAAAAACGGATGAACAGCTCTAATTGGAGCCGTTTTTATTCAAAACGACTTCAATCGCTTATTTTTATTTTTAATTAATTTTTTGATAACTAAGCATATAGTATACTTGCTAATTAAATATAGTATTACATATTAATTATAGAGAAAAATACATATAAAAAATATTTTTAAAAAAACAAATAAAAAAAAAATTAAAGAAAGAAGGAAAAAACAAATAAAAAACCAATTTTTCATTTTTTTTTAAAAAAACATAAAATTATAAAAAAAAATTAAATAAACAAATGAAAAAAAATTAAAATAAATTAAATGTAATCGATCGTGGTACGATCTTTGTGATGGATCATGGTACGAACAGTGTGATCGATTGTGGTACGATCTATGTGATGGAACATGGTACGATCATGTGATCGATTGTGGTATGATCTGTGTGATCGATCGTGGTATGATTTGTAAGAACGATCGTGGTATGATCATGTGTGATCAATCATGGTACGATCTATGTGATGGAACGTGGTATGATCATGTGATAGATCGTGGTATGATCTATGTGATCGATCGTAGTATGATTTGTAAGATCGATCGTGGTATGATCACGTGTGATCGATCATGGTACGATCTATATGATGGAACGTGGTATGATCATGTGATAGATCGTGGTACGATCAGCGTGGTAGGTCGTGGTACGATCATATGTGATAGATCATGGTACGATCATGTGTGATCGATCGTGATAAGATCATGTGTGCTCAATCGTGGTACGATTAATGTGATCAATCGTGGTATGATCTATGAGTTCGATTTGTAGTACGATCTATGATCGATTATGGTACGATCAATGTGATCGATCATGGTACGATCTATGTGATCGATCGTGGTACGATCAATATAATCGGTCATGGTACGATCTATGTGATGAAACGTGGTATGATCATGTGATCGATCATAGTACAATCTATGTGATCATTCATGGGTACGATCTATGTGATCGAACGTGGTATGATCAATGTGATCAATCGAGGTACAATCTATCATCAATTGTGGTACGATCTAAGTGATCGATTGTGATACGATCATATGTGATAGATCGTGCTATGATCTATGTGATAGGTCGTTGTGCGATCATGTGTGATCGATCGTGATAAGATCATGTGTGCTCAATCATGGTACGATCATATGTGATCTATCGTGGTAGGATCTAAGTGTGATCGATTGTGGTAGGATCTAAGGTGATCGATCGTGGTACGATCAATGTGATCAATCGTGGTATGATCTATGTGTTTGATTTGTGGTACGATCTATGGTACGATCGATGTGATCGATCGTGGTACAATCTATGTGATGAAACGTGGTACGATCATGTGATCAATCATAGTACGATCTATGTGATCATTCATGGTAAGATCTATGTGATCAAACGTGGTATGATCAATGTGAACGATCGGGGTACGATCAATGTGATCGATCGGGATACGATCAATCATCGATTGTGGTACAATCTTTGATTGATCGTGGTACGATCATGTGATCGATCATGGTACGATCAATGTGAGACTTTTTTTTTTTTTTTTTAACGGCTGCAATTAGAGCCGTTTTGATCAAAACGACTCCATTTCGAACCATTTTGTAAAAACGACTCATATTAGAGGCGCTTTAAAAACGGCTCTAATTTGAGCCGCTTTTTGAAAGCGGCTCCAATTAGAGCCGTTTTAACAAAACGCCTCTAATTAGGGCCGCTTTTGTTAAAACGACTTAAATTAATTTGACCTGTTGAAATGAAAACATCTGTAATCTGAGCCATTTTTTCCTAAAACGGCTCAAATTTGAGCCCTTTTTGTAAAAGCGGCTCTAATTAGAGTCGTTTTTACCAAAACGGCTCCAAAATTAATCAGAGCCCTTTTAACAAAAGGGCTCTAATTAGAGCCGTTTTTATTAAAACGTCTCTAATTAGAGCCGCTTTTACAAAAAGGGCTCAAATTTGAGCCGCTTTTCTAAAACGGCTCTAATTAGAGCCACTTTAATAAAAAAGGGCTCAAATTAGAGCCGTTTTGTTAAAAGGGCTCTAACAAAAACGGCTCAAAAAGCCGTTTTTTTTTTTGTAGTGGCTTCTGCAGCTTTCTCTTGTAGCGCCTTGATTTGTTCTTCTTTGGTTTGTCACTTTGATTGGCAGGAACAAACTGCTGCTGATGCTGTGGAGCTTGATGTACTGTCAAAGGTAGAGTGCCTGATGTAGCTCTTGTTGGCAACTCCCTATGAACCTTCGACTTCTGAGCCTGGAGATGCGAACATTTGGGTCGCATGTGATCGGTGATGCCGCAGTGATGATAGGTGGGCAGGTGTAAAGACCAAGAAATTAAATAAGGAGTTTAGCAATTAATAAATTACATTTATTAATTGATGAGACTAATATTTAGGTTCTAAGTAATAGTATTTATATTATCAAAATAAAATGAATTTTAGATAAAATAATGGAACTAGAATAATAAAATACTACTAATAGATCTTTAGGAAATAATAATAATAATAATAATAATAATAGTAATAATAATAATAATAATAATAATAATAATAGTGATGATGGATCCGTGAAAATAAATAATTATTTGTATTAGTAAAAATATAGTTAGATTAAATGTGGGGTTAATCAGTAGTTGTTAAAAGATATGATTTCAATATAATGGGGGACCTGTGGTAATTAGTGAAAGTTGGGGTTTTAAAATAAAAATGAGATTTTCCTTGCCACGTGTCAGCACACGGTTGGCTAGGAGGAGATAACATTATCCCTCCCAACCACTCTCAAATGGGACAAGTATCCCACTTCTTCTCTCTCTTCCCTTTCTCTTCCTTTTCTCCTTTTTCTCTTTTCCCCTTTTCTCTCCCTCTCACGCACACACCACTCACTCTTTTCCTCTTCTTTTCTTTTTCCTTTTCTTTTCTCACTCTCCTCTCTATTTCCACGCAGCCCCTCTCCCTCTTTCTTTTCTTTTCTCTAATCTTTTCTCTCCCATTTCCTCCCTTGGTTCCGCATCAGCCCTTCTCTCCCCCTCTCTTCTTTCCTTCTTCCATCTTTCCCCTGCCATTTGTCACGCAGAGAAGGAGAGAGGACCCATGATGATCCAGCTGAGAGAGAGAGAGAGAGAGTGAGAGAACGACATAGAGAGAGAGAGAGAGAGAGAGAGAGTCACGGTGCAAGTTGAAGAAGAAGGAAGTAGACTCCGGCCATGGGCTTCTTGAGGTAAAATCCTTTTCCTCTAGCATTTTGGTTTGATTACCATATGGGTATTCTAGGGATTTTGTTAAAACAAAATGAATTTTGATTTCGGTCTTGATTGAGTTTTGTTTAGGAAGAAAATTTAGGGTTTTGATTGGGTTTTGGTTTGAGATGAAAACATAGGGTTTGATTGTGATTTGTTTGGAATTGATGGCCGTTTAGCATTTTTCTTTTAAGGATTTCGGTTTTGATAATGTTAGGCGGTGTTTGATGTTCTAATAGGAGTTGTTGGATTTTTATTTAGGCTTATATAATGTTGTTCTTGGTGGAATCCGAATTTGGTGTGGATTTGTAAAATTGATTGATGAGTTTAGTTTAGGTTGTGGGAATTTTGAATGGGCTTACATGGTGGATTTGTGGTGTTGATGTGTGTATTTCTGAGGCTTTGCTTGTTAGGGATTAAGTTTATTTGTGGTTCTAAGGTAGATATGGCTGATTGATTCGATTTATAATGTTTTGGTTATTTGATTTCCATTGAGTGTTTGAGTTGCTTGGATTGGTTGGGTTCTTTTGTGTTGATGGATGTCTTGGTGAAACTCAAATTTGGCTTGGGGGTTTTAAATTGAGTGTTGATGTTGGTTTATGGTTGTTTGTTAGAATTTTGGTTGAGTTTCGTGGTGGTTGGATTAATTGGCTTTGTTAGTTTGTGATTGGCCTCATTCTGTTTGGACAAAATCACTTGTATGTAAAGATGTTGTTTTACAAGGGATTCCGCTATTCAGAAGTGTTTTAGAAGATTCTACACTGCTTGCAACCGGTTCCCTGTCAGCCGTCAGGATGATCGTTCCATCCCGTCCGGACGCTCATCTGTCTACTGTTCGATCCGTCTGGACGACGTGCCATACCGCCCAGACAGACCTAGTATCATTCATCCGGACGAGTGGACTTCCGTCAGGACCGTCTACTGTATCGAGAAGCTTCTGTTCCGGCTTGCATCCGTTAGGACTTTTCAGCAGCCCGTCCGGACGCCTCTCAGTATTCGACCAAGCTTCAGATTCTTTCCAAGTTCATTTATGGGAAGATTGATGCAACCATCCGGACGACGTGGATTCCCGTCCAGACGCGCTTCTCCTTAAGGCAAGAATCACAATTCAAATTCAACCGTCCGGACGCCAGTCTACCATCGTCCGGACGTGTGTGCATCTGATATGGAAATTGCAGATTTAACTTCAATCGTCCGGACGCCTGCCTATCATGGTCCAGACGCGCGCACCACAGATATGGAAATTGCATGTTGAAGATCAACTGTCCGGACGACCATCCCCCACGGTCTGGACGGGTGAAAGCCTTTGTGACGTCCCACATCGCCTGGGAATGAGGATGTGCTTATATGTATAAATGCACCCTTTATGACAACAACGCGTTTTAAGCCATGATGGTCATGAACCTATCAGAACTCCGCAGTTAAGCGTGCTTCTGCGAGAGCAATCCCAGGATGGGTGACCTCCTGGGAAGTCTGGTTTGGGGAGCCAAAAGCGGACAATATTGTGTCACTAGGAGTGGGTCGTTACAGTTTGGTATCAAAGCGGTTGCTCTGAGGCCCAGGTGAGATTTAGTGTCATACTATAACTTAAGTAAGTTACAGTATGGTAGACTTGACCCTAGAAGTCTAAGAGGTAACACAAGATCTATAGGAAAATGAACTTTTTATAAACTCCTTAAAAGCTTTTGTATGAAGTCAAGCAACATAAGAGAATAGTAACTGTCATTTACAGTTAGGATTTCTATGCCTATGTAAATGTATGCATTGTATGATTTCTACAATTATATGTCTTCCTTACTATGCGTATTAGGTCACACATTGATATGACTTGCTATGCAACTTAGAAAGCATATTGATATGATTTATTAGAAATGCATGCAGAATAAAGAATGTACTATGAATGTGCATAGGAATAAGATTATTAACCATGCGTGCAGTTAGGACTTGTGTAGCATGATTATCTATGCCTCAATGGATATTAAATGATGAATGTTCATATATGCTTACGATCATGGATAAAATATGAATGTATACCTTTCCATACTTTGTGGTATATTAGAGAACATGTTGATTTGATTTGCATGTTAAGTCAGGAATATAATGCAAAAATAAGAGATGGTTTCATATCTTCTATTTTTAGGTATCTATTATTTAAAAAAAAAAAAAAATTAATTCGAAACAATAGTAGATATGAACTTTCAAATGTGGTCCTAATTCCTAAATGTTTACAAAAAATGTTTTAAGTGTGAACTTCTAACATTAGTGCAATATTTACAATAAAGCTTAGATGTGATGAAAACATCCTAAAAATAAAGTGTTGTAAAAATGACAAACATATTTATATTGTATGCATGCTTGAAACTCTAATGTTTGTAATTCACTGAATGAGCAGAAACAAGACTCTTATTCTAGAATGAGAACTAATACTCATTCATATGTTATTAAAAATGTTTTCAAAGACTGTGGAAAACAATGAAATTTCTTTACAAAGAAATAAAATATTTTGGATACGCCTACTAATAATGGGTATGCTAAAATATGTATAGTGGTGTATACTTGATAAAATGGTATCAGAGCCATTGCCCAACCTGAAATGGTGGGAGCATGCACAAGCCCAATGAGGGACGCCAGCGGGGACGCTGGGTCCAAAAAGGGGGTGATTGTGACGTCTCACATCGCCTGGGAATAAGGATGTGCATATATGTATAAATGCACCCTTTATGACAACAACGCGTTTTAAAGCCGTGATAGTCATGAACCTATCAGAACTCCGCAATTAAGCGTGCTTCTGTGAGAGCAATCCCATGATAGGTGACCTCCTGGGAAGTCTGGTTTTGGGAGCCAAAATCGAACAATATGTCATTGGGGGTGGGTCATTACAGCCTTATATGGAAATTACTTGCAGCGGACATGCGACCGTCCGGACGATCGTGTCTCACCGTCCGGACGCGGCTCTCAAACAGGAAAGATTTTCAGCGAAAGTCTCAAAAATTCTGGTCGCACAATTATCTGTCCGAACGACTCAAGTTCACCGTCCGGATGGCGTCCGTACATATTACTGTAGTCTCCCATTTGAACCTTCAGCCTATAAATAGAGGCCCCTAGGCATTGAGAACTGCAAGAATTCGGTATTGAATTGCTTTAGAGCTTAAAGAGTTATTTTGTAAAGTTATCGGAGCTGACTTGTTCTCTCTCAACCCATTGTAAGTGTGCTGTTGCTGCACTACAACTGAAGTCCATCTTAGGGGACGACCCTAAGGTAAAAGATTCCATTGAAGACCCCATCAGGTAGGAGACCTAGTTGGGAGGTGTTCGTGTTGGGTTACATGTTAGAGAGCAAAGTATGACCACTGCATCAGGGGTATGTGAGTGTTACTACTTTGTATCTAGCTTTCTCTTCTGAATAGTGGATATCCTGGGTTTGGCTGCCTCGGAGTGGTTTTTCTCTTAATTGAGTTTCCACTTTGTTAGTATTTTGGCCTCATTCTATGTTTGGACAAAATCACTTATGTGTAAAGATGCTGTAAACAGGGATTCCACTTGTCAGAGCATTTTCAGAAGACTCTGCACTGCGAAAAAGATAGAAGATTTTAGATTCCCTGTCAGCCATCCGGACGATGTGTCATCCCGTTCGAACATCCATCTCTACACTGTTCCTTCAGTCCGAACAACATGTTCATTCCAACCGGACGCCAGACAGACCAGCATCATCCGTCCAAACGACGTATCTTTTCCGTCCGAACCCTACACTGTGTCGAGAAGCTTCTGTTCCAGCTTGCATCCGTCCGGACCTCTCAGCAGCCCGTCTAGATGTCCATCAGTGATCGATCAGCTTCCGATTCTTTTCAAGTTCAGAATATGGCAAGATTGACACACCGTCCGGATGATGTGGTTTCCCGTTCGAACGCGCTCATAAATAAGGCAAGCATCGCAATTCAAATATCACTGTCCGGATGTCAGTCAGCCTTGGTCGAGACGCGCATGCAACTAATATGGAAATTACCGATTCGACTTCAACCGTCTGGACGTCTGCCTCACTTGGTCCGAACGCACGCATAGCCAATATGGAAATTACGTGTTGAAGAATTGCCGTCCGGACGTTCATCCCCCTTGGTCCGGACGCGCTAAGCCTTATATGGAAATTACTTGCAGCGGACGTGCAACCGTCCGAACGTCAGTGTCTCACTGTCTGGACACAGGTCTTAAACAGGAAAGATTTTCAGCGAAATTTTCAGAAAATCCTGTCGCACAGTTGTCTGTCCGGACGGCCCAAGTTCACCGTCTGGACGGCGTCCGTACATATTACTGTAGTCGCATATTCTGCACCTCAGCCTATAAATAGAGGCCCCTGGGCATTGAGAACTGCAAGAATTCGGTATTGAATTCCACAAGAGCTCATAGAAGTTCAAGATCCATCTGAAGCCGTTTCAAGTGTGCTGCGCCACAACTGAAGTCTATCTTAGAGGTCGGCTCTAAGGTAAGGAATTCCATTGAAGACCCCTTCAGGTAGGAGACCTGGTTGGAAAGCGTTTGTGTTGGATTACACGTCAGAGAGCAAGGTACGACCACTGCATCGGTACATGTGAGTGTTACTATCTTGTATCTAGCTTCGTCTTCTGAATAGTGGAATTCCTGGGTTTGGCAGCCCTGGAGTAGTTTTTCTCTTGATTGAGTTTCCACTTCATCAACAAAAATCTGTGTGTCTTTAACTTTCCGCTGTGCTTAATTTTTGTTGACACTTGTTGCACACACTTTATTTTTAGAAGTCAATTTCAATTTTCAATTGGTATCAGAGCTTGGTACATTCTGAGAAGATTAATTTCTTGAGTGCTATTTTTTGACTTCTATTATGCCTAATTTGAGTATGGATAAAGTTGCTTCTGTTTCTCATGATATGTCTATTCATAGAACCATGTTTGTTAAGCCTATCATGTCTCATAGTCATACTCAATCTAAGGGAAAAAGGGAAAATCAATTTGTACCTACATGTCATCACTGTGGTATTATTGGTCATATTCATCCAGATTGTTTTCAACTTAGGTCTCAAAAACCTTGGAACAAAACCCTTGTCCCTAGAAAAGATGAACCAGGTTTTGTAGAGCAAGTCAAAATGCTAAGTGATCAAGTTAAACTCATTAATGAGAAGTTAGCATACCTCACCCCTAATGAGCAAAGATCTGTCCTGGTTAATAATCAAAAGGCTTCCAAACAAGTCTGGATTGAAAAGGAAGACAATCTGTGTTTAGTTTCTCATACTACACTAAAAATTCTTGATACTTGTTTGTGGTATTTGGATGACAAGTGATAAGACTTTACTAAAAGAAGTTCAAATGGGCAAAGGTGGACGGATCACCTATGGAGATGGGAGCCAATCCAAAGTCATTGGAAAAGGGATCATCAACATTCTAGGCCTTGGAACATCTCAGGAAGCTTTATATGTGGAGGGGCTCAAGGCAAATCTCCTCAGCATCAGCCAGTTTTATGATAATGATCTGGTGGTGCAATTCTCCAAGAAGGAGTGTAATATATTTGACAGCAGTGGCAAATGGCTCATGGGAGGAGAAAGAACTACTGATAATTGCTATGTTCTTTCTGGTTTGACTATAGATCCTCAGATCTTCTGCAACAAGGCAACCATAGATGACAGTGAGCTGTGGCACCAAAGGTTAGGGCATCTAAATTTCTCAGATATGCTGAAAATTGCAGGCAAAGATGTGGTTAAAGGTCTGCCCAAAATGGAGAAGACTGGAAAGGGAATCTGTGGTTCTTGTCAACTAGGGAAACAGACTCGTACAGCCCATAAGAAGACCTCAGGTATTCAAACTTCCAAAAACTTAGAATTACTGGACATGGATCTCATGGGTCCCACTAGAACTGCTAGTCTAGGTGGGAAAAAGTATATTCTGGTTATTGTTGATGACTTCTCTCAATATACTTGGGCTATTCCTATTTGGGAAAAATCTGATGCTTTTGATACAGCTCATCACTTATTCAAGAAGATTCAGGTTGAGCAAAATTACCAGATTATGAGAATCCGCAGTGATCATGGAAGAGAATTCAAAAATTCCAAGTTCGAAGAATTCTGTCTCTCGTATGGAATCAAGCAGGAATTTTCTTCACCTATCACTCCTCAGCAGAATGGAGTTGTTGAACGGAAGAACAGAGAAATTTAGCAGATGGCTCGTGTGATGATCCACTCAAAGAATCTTGCTCAAGACTTCTGGGGGGGGGAAGCTGTAAACACTGCCTGTCATATCATCAATAGGGTCTACCTGAGGCCTGAGACAAACAAGACTCCCTATGAGATTTGGTGAGGTAAAAAACCCATGGTAAAGTCCTTTAGAACTTTTGGAAGTAAATGTTATATACTTCGTGACAGGGAGAATCTGGGGAAGTTTGATACCAAGAGTGATGAAGGTATATTCTTGGGATATGCCACAAACAGTCGTCCATACAGGGTATTCAATAAAAGAACAGAGACTGTGATGGAATCTATAAATGTAGTCATTGATGATGAAGAAATTCAGAGACCAATCAACAGGGAGGAAAATCAACTTGATTCAGTTGACATTTCAGCAACTCCAACTGATATTATTAAGTCCTCTCCAAACGTGTCTCCAGATGAGCCTCCCTCTTCCCCCACGACTTCGGATATCACTCCCACTACTTCCGAAGATGAGGATACTCCCTCTAATCCTTTTAAGCGATCATGGGTAAAGCACAATCATCCTCCTCAGCAGCTTCTGGGGACCATAGATGAAGGACGTAGGCTCAGAAGCAGAGTCATTCAGCCTACCAGTGAAGTAGCCAATCAAGTCTCCTACAGTTGCTACCTTACTCAGACAGAACCCAAGAAAGTTGATGAAGCTCTATAGGATGAAGGATGGGTATCTGCAATGCATGATGAGCTCCATCAATTCACCAGAAATGATGTCTGGACCTTGGTTCCTCGTCCTGCAGAACAGAATATTATTGGTACCAAGTGGATCTTCAAGAATAAAATAGATGAGCATGGTACTGTGGTTCGAAATAAAGCCCGTCTTGTTGCACAAGGATATACTCAGATAGAAGGAGTCGACTTTGATGAAACTTTTGCCCCGGTTGCCAGGTTAGAATCCATCAGAATTCTCCTCTCTATTGCTTGTCATCCAGGTTTCAAGTTATATCAGATGGACGTTAAAAGTGCATTTCTAAACGGTGTTCTTCAAGAAGAAGTCTATGTAGAGCAGCCAAAGGGCTTTCAAGATCCTCATCATCCCGATCATTTGTACAAGTTGAAAAAGGCTCTATATGGACTCAAGCAGGCTCCTCGAGCATGGTATGAGCGTCTAACTACTTGTCTCTTGACTAAGGGATTTAATCGGGGACAAGCTGATCGAACTCTATTTATCAGAAATCAAGGTACTCACAAACTTATTGCTCAAATCTATGTTGATGACATCATTTTTGGAGCTACCTTAGATTCTCTCGCCCATGAGTTCTCTGAAGAAATGAAGCAGGAATTTGAGATAAGCATGATTGGAGAGCTGAACTACTTTCTTGGCCTTCAAGTCAAGCAAACTACTGAAGACATTTTCATCTCTCAGTCAAAATATGCTAAAGATCTAGTCAAGCGGTTTGGTTTGGATTGGAAGAGTCGTGCCCGTACTCCCATGAGTACCAGTGTCAAGATTAGTAGTGACCTTGCAGGCAAATCTGTTGATCCATCCCTTTACAGGAGTATGATAGGGAGCCTCCTGTATCTTACAGCCAGCCGACCAGACATTGCTTTCAGTGTGGGAGTATGTGCTCGTTTTTTGGCAAATCCTAAGGAATCTCACCTCACTGCAGTAAAGCGTATCATGAGGTATGTCAATGATACCCTTATGGCATTTGGTATTCTAGAGAAACAAACCTTGTTGTTGCAGGATACTCTGATGCAGATTGGGCTGGAAATGCTTGTTGGGGATAAAATTAACCCTAGAGACACGTGGCTTCAGAAACGTCTCGGGGCTGTGACTCGGACATTTATTCCAACCAGCAAAGAAAAGACTGCCCGAGTACAGATACATCTCGGAGGCATAACAACGTCTCGGTCTTGACACTCCAAGTCAGGGAATGCGGTACGGCCCGAGATCTTCTAATCAGAGAGTGCATCTCGGGTATTTATATCTCGGAGTAACATCATCTCGGAGGTAATATCAATTCGGTACAGTAACGTCTCGGCTTTTTATAACTCCTTTATGGCGCGGCGATATCCCGAGGTCTCCAACCCAGAACAGACATGCCTCGGACATCATCATCTCGGCGTTTGGTTGAAAATTTACAGCGGATGTATCAGAGTACGATAAGGATAAAGTGTTGAAGAAATAATCAGTTCCAAGGACATGTAGGCTTGAGCTTCTCCGCCTATATGTTGCATTCCTCCAAAGTAGCTGCCAGCACCTGCAAAAGGACGAAACTCTGCTGAAAAGCGACATCAAGACAGTATGGACGACACCTTTCTCCATTCCAGGCGGCACTTTCCCCAAGCCTCTTGGACAGCACATGCACTCAATAAAATAATCCCACTCAGATATAAAGTAACCGTCCACTCACTCCTCCCAAGATCATGCACTTTTCTACCAACCTCTTTCCACTCATTATCATCCCCACTCAGCATAAAGTGATCTCTCTCCACTCGATGACACTACAAAAATAGGTATTAAAGTACTGGAAAGTAACAAACATGAGAGGATGGGCAAGGAATCAGACTCCCGGAAAAACAGGACATGAAGAATTGAAAGAAGAGCAAGACTACAAGCCTATAAATAGAGATCATGGCACCAGACACAAGATATGCAAAAAGAGAGAAGAAAGAAATACAAAAGAAGAGAAGGGAAGATACATGAGCAGACAAGTGAGATAGATAAGAAAACGAGTGAAGGAAATCAGGGTGTATCGGGGCTTCGGGCTTAGAGTGATTTCCTCCTTGTAACTATTTTTAATAGTGAATTTTCTCTGAGTTACCTACAGTGGACGTACCTCGGTTTGAGGGAACCACTTAAATCTTTGTGTCATCTTCTACCTTATCTCCTCAATTTTTCTACTCCTAACGGATCTCAGAAAATAAGATCAATTTCCTGACTTAGCGAATCACCAAGCAACACGTCACCATACCGGAAACTGTACCAACAGTTTGGCGCCGTCTGTGGGAACGATAATCGTTCTTACGAAAAACAAATCCGCGATGGTGACTACAAGACGTTCCAAGCCAATCCAAAATGAAGCGCTGTCTACCAGCCAAGGCGATGTTCGTGGAGAAGTAGAATCTGCCGGACTAGAGGTCCGGATAACCCAACTGAGTCAACAGTTGATCCAGGCACAGAAGAATGTGGAAGACTTGCTGGCCCAAAATGCTGTGCTCCTAGCCGGACGAACTCCACCGCTGTCCAACCACGATGCAGTGGATAGGACAAACCCCGAAGGGTCAGGAGAGAGAGCCGCGGATCATGGGAATCCCATCAACCCGGTTCCACCCAGCGAAGCGGAAAGAAGGTTGCAGAAGATGGTCCAGGATCTGGACGCAAAATACGACGTGCTGTCAAAAACGATGGATCAGCAGCGTGGTGGGAAGGAGTCTCTCGTAGACCACCTCTTTCAGCACAAGGAGTCGATATTCACCGAAGAAGTATCCAACTTCGATCTGCCTGCAAGATTCAAGGTACCTGACATCCCGGTTTTTTCAGGCAGTGAAGATCCGGTGGAGCATTTGGACGATTTCCGATCACATGTATCACTGCACAAGACGCCAGATGCCGTAGCATGCCGAGCTTTTCCTCTCACCTTGTCAGGAAAGGCCCGAGACTGGCTCAGAAATCTCGCACCAGGGTCCATCGATTGCTTCGATACCCTTGGCAGGAAATTCCTGGCCCAGTTTGTATCCGGGAGAGTTAGAAGAAAACCCCGAGGATACTTGCTCTCTGTTCAGCAGGGACCGAATGAATCTCTAAAAGACTATCTGTGGAGATTCAACCAGGAGAAGCTCGACACAGAAAGTGCACCAGACGACTTCATCTACGGTGCAATCTTTCAAGGCTTGAAAAAAGATGGACCTTTTATGGCGGAGTTGGCATTGAAACCGCCGAAAGATCTTCATGCCTTTATGGTGAAGATGGACAGGTACATCAACCAGGAGGAAACGCTCCGAGCCCTCCTCAATAATTCCCAGCAACAACAACAGTCCCCCACCGAAAAGCCTAAGAAAAAGAAGAATCCTGAGCCCATACAGGATGCTGGCCCCTCGGAGTATAAGAAGGTGAAGAAGAATTTCGGGGATTACAAGTGGACACCATTGAACACATCCGTCGCCGAGGTGCTCATGGAACTCAAGAAAGACCCGAATTTCCAGAGACCGAGACCCATCCCAGGGAATCCCCCTCCGCACTTGGCTCACAAGTACTGCGCCTTTCATGATTCACGCGGTCATCTGACCGAGCAGTGTGTTTCATTAAGGCAATTGATCGAGAAATACATTGAGAACGGGAAGCTAGTCCGATTCCTCGTCAATGAGAGGAATCAACAAGAGCAAGACCGTTATCCGAGACCGAGGAGGGAAGAAGATCGGGACAATAGAAGGAACTACCAACCGAGACAAGAAGAAAGGAGAGGAAGAAGCCGAGATCCAGCCCCTCGGCCTCAGAGGGACCAAAGAAGGGAGAGAAGCAGAAGCGGGCCTCGGAGGGCGCAGCAAGGCAATATCCCCATCATCCACACCATCTCGGGGGGTTTCGGAGGAGGAGGTGAGACCAGCTCGGCTCGGAAGGCGTATGCCAGACAGCTAGAGGATTTCGAGGTTTACTCGGTTCAGAGGCCTCCAAAGTCTCGGAAATATAACCCTCTGGTTATAGGGTTCTCTGATGACGATTATGCTGGAGTTTCACTTCCGCATACAGATGCCCTAGTGGTCACCTTGACTATAGCGAATTATCAGACTCGGCGGATTCTCATTGACACGGGGAGCTCAGCTGATATTCTTTTTAAATCAGCTTTCGATCAAATGGGTGTTCCATCAGAAAAGCTGATTCCGGTCTCATGCCAGCTACAGGGTTTTGCTGGAGAAAGAGTGTTGCCTCTCGGTTCTATCGAGTTGCCTGTGACAGCCGGGACTTACCCGAGGCAGAAAGTCATCATGGTAAAGTTCCTGATAGTTGATAAGGTCTCGGCTTATAATGCCATTATAGGGCGCGCGGCTCTTAATGACTTCAGGGCTGTAACTTCAACATCACATCTCAGCATGAAGTTTCCGACGGAAGAAGGAGTTGGAGAGGTAAAAGGAGACCAGAAAGAAGCTAGGAGGTGCTACAACCTGTCCTTAAAAGATGCCCCGAGGCAGCACAGTCGGGGGGAAAAATCCAAGGAGGATGGAAAATAGCAATCACCGTTGGGGGAGCCTGTGGAAGCCTTGGAAGAGTTCGAGATAGGCGACTCGGGGAAGAAAGTTCATGTAGGCTCACAACTCCCTCAACCCATAAAGGAAGATTTGGTGGCATTCTTAAGGCGCAATAAAGATGTATTTGCCTGGAGCCATGAAGATATGCCCGGGATCGATCCCTCGGTTATTGTCCATAAGCTAAATGTGGACCCAAATTATCGCCCAGTGAAGCAGAGAAGAAGAGCTTTCGCTGCCGAACGAAACAAGGCTGTTGCCGAAGAGGTAGAGAAGTTGCTAAAAGCGGGATTCATCCGAGAGGTGGATTATCCCGAGTGGCTGGCCAATGTAGTGCTGGTGAAGAAATCCAACGGGAAGTGGAGGATGTGCGTAGATTTCACCGACCTGAATAAAGCATGTCCGAAGGATAGCTTTCCCCTGCCTCGGATAGATTTATTGGTGGATTCGACAGCTGGACATGAGCTTTTAAGCTTCATGGATGCCTTCTCGGGATATAATCAGATTTACATGGAGGAAACAGACCAGGAGAAAACTGCCTTCATCACAGACCGAGGGCTTTACTGCTATAAGATGATGCCCTTCGGACTGAAGAATGCTGGAGCCACATATCAGCGACTTGTGAACCGAATGTTTCAAAGTCAAATTGGTCGAAACGTGGAGGTATACGTGGATGACCTGCTGGTTAAGAGTGCTCGGGCAAACGGGCACATAGAAGACATCCGAGAAACTTTTCGGACTCTAAGAAAGTACAACATGAAACTCAATCCCGCGAAGTGCGCCTTCGGAGTTTCTTCGGGCAAGTTCCTAGGGTTCATGGTGTCGCAGAGGGGCATTGAAGCTAATCCAGAGAAGGTCAGAGCTGTCCTCGAAATGGAGGCTCCGAGAACAACAAAACAACTCCAACGGTTGACAGGAAGGATTGCGGCCCTGAACCGTTTCATATCACGGTCGACAGATAAGTGCCTACCCTTCTTTAAGATTTTACGAAAAGCATTCACATGGAGTGAGGAATGTGAGGAAGCTTTCAGGAAATTAAAGGAATATCTGGCCAACCCACCACTGCTGAGCAGCCCAACTGAAGGGGAGATTCTTTATCTCTATCTGGCAGTCTCTCCCTCAGCAGTAAGCTCGGTACTAGTCCGAGAAGATTCAGGAGTTCAGAAACCGGTTTACTTTACAAGTAAAGCGCTGCATGGAGCGGAAGGAAGGTATCCTCGGATCGAGAAGTTAGCATTCGCTTTGATCATTTCAGCCAGAAGATTGAGGCCATACTTCCAGGCTCACGCTATTAGAGTTTTGACCGAGTATCCAATGAAGAAGGTATTGCAGAAACCTGACCTCTCGGGAAGATTAGTCAACTGGGCGGTGGAACTTGGACAATTTGACATCGAGTTTCATCCTCGGACAGCTATCAAAGGACAGGTCCTAGCAGATTTCCTGGCAGAATTCTGCAACATTCCCGAGGCAGAAGAACTGCCTAAGGAGTCAACCTGGGTGGTGTTTGTCGATGGCTCATCCACACGGAGCAGAAGCGGAGTGGGAGTCCTCCTCAGGAATCCCGAGGGGCAAGAGTTCGGTTTTGCCGTAAAGCTGGACTTCATTACGACGAACAATGAAGCTGAATACGAAGCTGTGATAGCAGGATTAGCATTATCCCAAGAAATGGGAGTAACAAATGTCGAAATCCGGAGTGACTCTCAGGTTGTCGTAGGCCAAGTCCAAGGGCAATTCGAAGCACAAGAAGATAGAATGGCTAGGTATTTGGAGGAGGTGCGGCGATTCCAATCCCATTTCGAGAGGTTCGTTATCACAAAAATACCTCGGGAGGAGAACATCCAAGCCGATGAACTCTCAAAAATTGCCTCGGGAACAGAGGAAGAGATCGAAGCTTCGGGGAAGCAGGTTATTGTTCTGACCGAACCCTCGATAGCCCCGAGAACCAAGGTTATGGAAGTAGAGTCAGCGCCGGAGGGACCAGAATGGGCAAAGGACATTATCCAGTTTCTCAAACATGGGTTGCTGCCCGAAGATAAGGTTGCGGCTCGGAAAGTGAAGATGCAAGCAGCACGGTACTGCCTTCTCGGGGAGACACTGTACAAGAGAGG
Source organism: Alnus glutinosa (assembly GCF_958979055.1). NCBI lineage: Eukaryota > Viridiplantae > Streptophyta > Magnoliopsida > Fagales > Betulaceae > Alnus > Alnus glutinosa. Next base: position 14,402,807 of record NC_084887.1, read on the forward strand.
ATACTCTGAACCCCTACTCAAATGCCTCTCCAAGGCCGAGTCGAATTACGTTCTGAGGGAAATTCATGAAGGTGCGTGCGGGGACCACTCAAGAGGAAGGATGCTGGCGCAAAAAGTCATCCGAGCAGGCTACTACTGGCCTACGATCAAGAGAGATTCAGCTCTCCTTGTCAAAACCTGTGACAAGTGCCAAAGATTTGCAAGAATCATGAAAGCAAGTCCCGAAAAGCTCATCCCCCTCACTTCTCCGTGGCCATTTGCGAAATGGGGGGTGGATATAGTCGGTCCAATGCCAGTGGGAAAAGGTGGACGGAAGTTTTTGGTTGTAGCTGTGGACTACTTCACCAAATGGGCGGAAGCAGAAGCACTAGCGGCTATAACAACGGCGAATGTCATAGCTTTCCTCTGGAAATCGGTGGTGTGCCGGTTTGGGATTCCTCATGCTTTCGTCACAGATAATGGGAAACAGTTTGACTGTGAACCATTTCGGGAGTGGTGTTCAGAATTCAATATCCGAAACCATTACGCTTCGGTACAATACCCAAAGGCGAATGGTCAAGTAGAAGCGACAAACAAGACCCTGGTAAAGCTCCTGAAGAAAAAGCTGGATAAGAAGAAAGGAGCATGGGTTGAGTATGTTCCAGAGGTGCTGTGGGCATACCGAACCACCAGAAGGACCCCGACGGGCGAGACACCATTCTCACTTACATACGGAACGGAGGCTGTGATACCAGTGGAAGTAGGATCTTCAAGCTTCCGTGTGGCTCACTACAACCCAGGACTCAACGACGAAAATGTTAAGGTACACTTGGATCTTTTGCAGGAGAAAAGAGATGACGCTCATGTCACATGGGCGGCGTATCAGAATCAAACGGCCCGATATTTTAACAAACGAGTGATTCCCAGAAAGTTCCAGCTCGGAGATTGGGTACTCAGGAAGATGAGCTTAATGACAAAAGATCCAACAGAAGGCAAGATGGCACCCGGATGGGAAGGTCCCTACAGGGTAATAGGATGTCATCGGAAGGGAGCTTATCGCTTGATGACCGAGACAGGGAGGATACTTCCGAGGCCATGGAATGCCGAACACCTGAAAAAATATTTTATATGACTTATTGCTTTTGTCGGATTTTTCCAATACAATTTCATATTCAATAAAGAATGTCTATTTCCAATATTTATTAACAATGACAGGAAAAGTCTCTCGGTTTGTCTCAAACCGAGAGCAGGAAAAGTCCCTTGGTCATTCAACACCAAGAGCAGGAGAGGTCTCTCGGTTTTGTAGGTTTGTACATACCGAGAGCCGGAAAAGTCCCTTGGTCATTCAACACCAAGAGCATAAGAGGTCTCTCGGTTTTGTAGATTCGTACATACCGAGAACCGGAAAGTCTCTTGGTCTTTCAACACCGAGAGCAGGAAAAAGTCTCTTGGTCTTTCAACACCGAGAGCAGGAAAAGTCTCTTGGTCTTTCAACACCGAGAGCAGGAAAAGTCTCTCGGTTTGTTTCAAACCGAGAGCAGGAAAAGTCTCTTGGTCTTTCAACACCGAGAGCAGGAAAAGTCTCTCGGTTTGTTTCAAACCGAGAGCAGGAAAAGTCTCTTGGTCTTTCAACACCGAGAGCAGGAAAAGTCTCTTGGTCTTTCAACACCGAGAGCAGGAAAAGTCTCTCGGTTTGTTTCAAACCGAGAGCAGGAAAAGTCTCTTGGTCTTTCAACACCGAGAGCAGGAAAAGTCTCTTGGTCTTTCAACACCGAGAGCAGGAAAAGTCTCTCGGTTTGTTTCAAACCGAGAGCAGGAAAAGTCTCTTGGTCTTTCAACACCGAGAGCAGGAAAAGTCTCTTGGTCTTTCAACACCGAGAGCAGGAAAAGTCTCTCGGTTTGTTTCAAACCGAGAGCAGGAAAAGTCTCTTGGTCTTTCAACACCGAGAGCAGGAAAAGTCTCTTGGTCTTTCAACACCGAGAGCAGGAAAAGTCTCTTGGTCTTTCAACACCGAGAGCAGGAAAAGTCTCTTGGTCTTTCAACACCAAGAGCAGAAGAGGTCTCTCGGTTTTGTAGGTTTGTACATACCGAGAGCCGGAATAGTCTCTTGGTCATTCAACACCGAGAGCAAGATTGCAGGTTTTCGGAAGGACAAAAATATCCAAGAGAACTCTCGGTTGAAGGTCTCCAGATGTTAAAAGATTGGAGCATTCAGAGATAAAGAAAGATAAAAATATCAGGTTATGATTTTATTTCAGCAATATATAATGCCTCTTGCAGGTTACAAGGATTTCTGAAAAAAAAAAGATAAAGCAACCTGACTACCTATATCGAACGACTTAGCCTGCGGTCGCAGACTAAGGTTATGGGGGGTAGCTCATTAAGGTGAACAGGAAAGTATCTCGGTCTCTCAACACCGAGAGCAGGAAAAGTCTCTCGGTCTCTCAACACCGAAAGCAGGAAAAGTCTCTCGGTCTCTCAACACCGAGAGCAGAAAAAGTCTCTCGGTCTCTCAACACCGAGAGCAGGAAAGGTTTTTCGGTCTGTCCGAAACCGAAAACAGAAAGGAAAACGCCTGAATAAAAAGGCTTCTTCGAATTCCACAACAAGAAATGAAAGAATTAAAAGGTAAAGTTTCATTCAAAATGTTTCATATTTTATACAGGTAAAAATCCAAAATGAGACGCGGCTTCTAGCTTGCGGGATCTTCAAGAGGATCGTCTCGGGGATTCTGGGCATCAATATTCCAATTCGGGACATCCGGCATGAAGTCTTTCCCGAAATTTTCCATCTCCTGGAGGGCCTCTTCAGGAAAGCCTACAAGCATCGGATCAACTGTGGCGGGGTCGAATTTATATTGGGGGTTTGTTACTAAGGTTCGGAAGTTTTCGAAACCCCAATGACACCCCCGGGCCCAGCTGTGATCCCGAATATGCGGCACATAGCTCAACTGCTTGAGATAGCGCTTAAGCTTTGCACGATCCGTGTCATACCGAGTCCTCAGCCTGATCAAGAGACTCTCCGAGTGATCCTGCGCCTTGACTGCTTTATTTCTCTCGGCCTCGAGCCTTTCAACTATATCTTTCAGCTTGTCTTTTTCGGCCTCGGCACTCATAGCGTTTTTACATGCTTCGGAGCATTCATTTTGTATGGCCGACAAACGAAGATTTAACCGGTCGATATGATCCAGCTCGGCTGAAAGATTCTGAACAGAATGTGCATATCGGTCATTAGCCTCCTTCACCTCTGTCCTCAGATTGGCATTGACTGAGCGCATCTCGGATATGAGAGAATATCGGAATGCGAGCTCGTCATCTTTGGAGCGAAGAAGAGACTTTAATGCTGCAACTTCATTCTCCAAGCCGGAGATACGAGCCTGCACTTCAGGGGCAGGAGGAGCTGGTGGGGGCACCGGACGATTCTCATACTTCTGCCAGAGGGCCGTCATCTTCACAAGGAGCTGGAAAGGAAAAAGTAAGCAAAGTCAAAATTCGAAAATGCATGAAGAATGAAAAGGCTCGGTGTCAGAAACTTACTTGATAATGAGAGATGAGAACGCCTTGAGCGATCCTCTCGGGAGAAGACACCCCAGCGGTTCCCAGATATCCCTCGGGGATGAGGTTCTTTATAGCCTCCATGGGGTGCCCCAGAAGGCCTCTGCCTAAAATTTCGAAACCGGCCGAGATCCCGGAAGAAGAGCTAGGACCCACCGAAGGAATAGTCCTTGTGCTTGGGGCCGCCTCGGACCCATCAGGCCTTATCCCAGAAGGGCTGGCCCTAGCACGAGACTCGCCCCTTGCAGAAGTCTCGGGAAGCTCGGAATCCATCCGAGATTCTTCAGGAACTCCGAGAGGAGTTGCTTCGGGTTGGCTTATACCTTCAGCTCCGGAAGCAGAGCCCGGTACCTCCTCATCAACTACATCCCGAGATGCGCCAGGCTCTTCTACATTTGCAGCCTCGGATGCCCCAGTAGGAGCCTCAGTTTGAACAGGCGCAGAACATGAAACTTGGGGGGTAGCATGCCCCGGTTCACGGTTTTCTTCATGAATTGGTGATGACTCTGAACGTTCAGAAGAAGGAGTTCGAGGAATACCTTCGACTTCAGGGTCCTCGGCAAGAGGCTCATCTCGGGGGGTGCTGACTTCCTCCTCTTCAAAAGATTCCTGACGCACTTCCTCGGCGTCGGAAGGTGTTATGACCACCTTACCCCACAGCAGCTCGGCGTCCATAAGACTTTGAGCGATTCGGTCTTGGGCCGAAGGCTTCCGCTTCCTTGCTGGATGCTTCACCCTGCGCCTGACGGGAATGTCTCGGACCTCAGGCACATTTCCTTGTCCCTCTCCAGATATCTCGGGCTCCGGGACCTCCGCTGTCGAAGCCCCGAGAGGAGGTTCATCAAAAGAAGCTTCGGCACGTTGTTCACCCTGGAACGAAGCTTCAGAACCAGATTCATCCCTTAAGACAAAGGAAGGAGCTGGGCTAGCCTCGGGAGTGGGAGAAACCTCGGGGATAAAACCCCGAAAGCTTGCAGACCCCTCTTCAGCGTTAACTCCAGAAGACGGAGCCGAGGGAGGAGTTCTCCTTGAACCCGAGGCAGCTAAAGGAACGACTCGTTTCTTCGGCGCAGGAACATTCTCCGAAACCTCGCCAGAACTCCTCAATGGCCTCTTTTTTGCAACAGGTCTCGGAGATGGAGGGGCCTCGGTCTTCTTCTTGACAGCTCCTCTTTTGGTAATAAGCTGTTTGTTTCTCGGGATCTTATACCCGAGAAATTGCTGCATGTTCTCCTCGGTCACAAGGTTGTCAAAATCGACTTCCTCAAACTGTTCAGCCTTCACTTTAGCAGCTGACCATTTGCTTATCTCCTTGACATCCGACATGTCGGATACACTGAGTGAAGGAAGGTCGCATCGGTCAGGACGAAGCAGCTGCCAAGTCCGAGGCACCCTGCGGTCTTCTGGCAGAAGAGTACCCTCAGGGCATTCCCACTCCCCGGAGACTCTGAAGAACTGCATCTCCCAGTACTTGTTGTTTGTCAGCCCACTCTTGAGTTTTATGAAGACAGGCGGGTGACGAACACCGAGTTCGACCATCCCCTCTGAAGTCTGCCTCGGCCTATAAATATTGAAGAACTGCTGGATCTTCATCTCCTTCTTCAAAACAAGCCTCCAGAGGATGTAGGAGGCAAACAGATACCGCCAAGCATTTGGCATTATCTGACTGGGCGAGATCATCAGGAAGAGGACGAAGTCCCGAGCAATCTCCGGGAACGGTAATCGGAGCCCAGCCAGAAACATCCTCTCGTACAGAGTGATGTCGCCACCATCAATAACCCTGGTTCCAGGGGTTTGGAAAAACAGCTTCACTCTTGGAGAAATTTCGTAGTTTGAGCGAAGGACACTCTCGTGCTTCGCGGATACGATGGCATCCACCCTACTCTCCATGGGAGAAAGATCCACAGAGCCGTCGGATCTCTTTCCCCGAACCCGAGATGTAGCAGGGACAGCCTTTTTCGGAGCCATGGAAGAAGAGGAAAAAGAAACAAAAAATACAGAGAAGGAAGAAAACTCAACAATGGAGATCGAGAGAGAAAGCAGGAAAGAGACGAGGAGTGAATAGTAAGATATTCGAAAATATCAAACTTTAAGCATATCCTCCCCCACGTGTCCAACGCATACCAAAAGGCGCTGTCAAAATTCAAAATTTCGGAAGTGAAAAGGCGCGCCTTCCGTATTCCAGGATTAAATGCACTGCCTCGACAATGCCGTTTCATGATTACAGAGAGGCGGCTGTACAGGGCTGACGTCATCATTGGAAAGAGAAGCTGTCAAATTCAAATTTTGAACTGTTAAAAAGACGCGCTTTCACAGTAATAAGTACAGAATGGCGGGCGAAGAATAATTCCCTAATTTCAACTATCTCTGAAATCAGAAAATTAGGGGGGTAACTGTTGGGGATAAAATTAACCCTAGAGACACGTGGCTTCAGAAACGTCTCGGGGCTGTGACTCGGACATTTATTCCAACCAGCAAAGAAAAGACTGCCCGAGTACAGATACATCTCGGAGGCATAACAACGTCTCGGTCTTGACACTCCAAGTCAGGGAATGCGGTACGGCCCGAGATCTTCTAATCAGAGAGTGCATCTCGGGTATTTATATCTCGGAGTAACATCATCTCGGAGGTAATATCAATTCGGTACAGTAACGTCTCGGCTTTTTATAACTCCTTTATGGCGCGGCGATATCCCGAGGTCTCCAACCCAGAACAGACATGCCTCGGACATCATCATCTCGGCGTTTGGTTGAAAATTTACAGCGGATGTATCAGAGTACGATAAGGATAAAGTGTTGAAGAAATAATCAGTTCCAAGGACATGTAGGCTTGAGCTTCTCCGCCTATATGCTGCATTCCTCCAAAGTAGCTGCCAGCACCTGCAAAAGGACGAAACTCTGCTGAAAAGCGACATCAAGACAGCATGGACGACACCTTTCTCCATTCCAGGCGGCACTTTCCCCAAGCCTCTTGGACAGCACATGCACTCAATAAAATAATCCCACTCAGATATAAAGTAACCGTCCACTCACTCCTCCCAAGATCATGCACTTTTCTACCAACCTCTTTCCACTCATTATCATCCCCACTCAGCATAAAGTGATCTCTCTCCACTCGATGACACTACAAAAATAGGTATTAAAGTACTGGAAAGTAACAAACATGAGAGGATGGGCAAGGAATCAGACTCCCGGAAAAACAGGACATGAAGAATTGAAAGAAGAGCAAGACTACAAGCCTATAAATAGAGATCATGGCACCAGACACAAGATATGCAAAAAGAGAGAAGAAAGAAATACAAAAGAAGAGAAGGGAAGATACATGAGCAGACAAGTGAGATAGATAAGAAAACGAGTGAAGGAAATCAGGGTGTATCGGGGCTTCGGGCTTAGAGTGATTTCCTCCTTGTAACTATTTTTAATAGTGAATTTTCTCTGAGTTACCTACAGTGGACGTACCTCGGTTTGAGGGAACCACTTAAATCTTTGTGTCATCTTCTACCTTATCTCCTCAATTTTTCTACTCCTAACGGATCTCAGAAAATAAGATCAATTTCCTGACTTAGCGAATCACCAAGCAACACGTCACCATACCGGAAACTGTACCAACAGTTTGGCGCCGTCTGTGGGAACGATAATCGTTCTTACGAAAAACAAATCCGCGATGGTGACTACAAGACGTTCCAAGCCAATCCAAAATGAAGCGCTGTCTACCAGCCAAGGCGATGTTCGTGGAGAAGTAGAATCTGCCGGACTAGAGGTCCGGATAACCCAACTGAGTCAACAGTTGATCCAGGCACAGAAGAATGTGGAAGACTTGCTGGCCCAAAATGCTGTGCTCCTAGCCGGACGAACTCCACCGCTGTCCAACCACGATGCAGTGGATAGGACAAACCCCGAAGGGTCAGGAGAGAGAGCCGCGGATCATGGGAATCCCATCAACCCGGTTCCACCCAGCGAAGCGGAAAGAAGGTTGCAGAAGATGGTCCAGGATCTGGACGCAAAATACGACGTGCTGTCAAAAACGATGGATCAGCAGCGTGGTGGGAAGGAGTCTCTCGTAGACCACCTCTTTCAGCACAAGGAGTCGATATTCACCGAAGAAGTATCCAACTTCGATCTGCCTGCAAGATTCAAGGTACCTGACATCCCGGTTTTTTCAGGCAGTGAAGATCCGGTGGAGCATTTGGACGATTTCCGATCACATGTATCACTGCACAAGACGCCAGATGCCGTAGCATGCCGAGCTTTTCCTCTCACCTTGTCAGGAAAGGCCCGAGACTGGCTCAGAAATCTCGCACCAGGGTCCATCGATTGCTTCGATACCCTTGGCAGGAAATTCCTGGCCCAGTTTGTATCCGGGAGAGTTAGAAGAAAACCCCGAGGATACTTGCTCTCTGTTCAGCAGGGACCGAATGAATCTCTAAAAGACTATCTGTGGAGATTCAACCAGGAGAAGCTCGACACAGAAAGTGCACCAGACGACTTCATCTACGGTGCAATCTTTCAAGGCTTGAAAAAAGATGGACCTTTTATGGCGGAGTTGGCATTGAAACCGCCGAAAGATCTTCATGCCTTTATGGTGAAGATGGACAGGTACATCAACCAGGAGGAAACGCTCCGAGCCCTCCTCAATAATTCCCAGCAACAACAACAGTCCCCCACCGAAAAGCCTAAGAAAAAGAAGAATCCTGAGCCCATACAGGATGCTGGCCCCTCGGAGTATAAGAAGGTGAAGAAGAATTTCGGGGATTACAAGTGGACACCATTGAACACATCCGTCGCCGAGGTGCTCATGGAACTCAAGAAAGACCCGAATTTCCAGAGACCGAGACCCATCCCAGGGAATCCCCCTCCGCACTTGGCTCACAAGTACTGCGCCTTTCATGATTCACGCGGTCATCTGACCGAGCAGTGTGTTTCATTAAGGCAATTGATCGAGAAATACATTGAGAACGGGAAGCTAGTCCGATTCCTCGTCAATGAGAGGAATCAACAAGAGCAAGACCGTTATCCGAGACCGAGGAGGGAAGAAGATCGGGACAATAGAAGGAACTACCAACCGAGACAAGAAGAAAGGAGAGGAAGAAGCCGAGATCCAGCCCCTCGGCCTCAGAGGGACCAAAGAAGGGAGAGAAGCAGAAGCGGGCCTCGGAGGGCGCAGCAAGGCAATATCCCCATCATCCACACCATCTCGGGGGGTTTCGGAGGAGGAGGTGAGACCAGCTCGGCTCGGAAGGCGTATGCCAGACAGCTAGAGGATTTCGAGGTTTACTCGGTTCAGAGGCCTCCAAAGTCTCGGAAATATAACCCTCTGGTTATAGGGTTCTCTGATGACGATTATGCTGGAGTTTCACTTCCGCATACAGATGCCCTAGTGGTCACCTTGACTATAGCGAATTATCAGACTCGGCGGATTCTCATTGACACGGGGAGCTCAGCTGATATTCTTTTTAAATCAGCTTTCGATCAAATGGGTGTTCCATCAGAAAAGCTGATTCCGGTCTCATGCCAGCTACAGGGTTTTGCTGGAGAAAGAGTGTTGCCTCTCGGTTCTATCGAGTTGCCTGTGACAGCCGGGACTTACCCGAGGCAGAAAGTCATCATGGTAAAGTTCCTGATAGTTGATAAGGTCTCGGCTTATAATGCCATTATAGGGCGCGCGGCTCTTAATGACTTCAGGGCTGTAACTTCAACATCACATCTCAGCATGAAGTTTCCGACGGAAGAAGGAGTTGGAGAGGTAAAAGGAGACCAGAAAGAAGCTAGGAGGTGCTACAACCTGTCCTTAAAAGATGCCCCGAGGCAGCACAGTCGGGGGGAAAAATCCAAGGAGGATGGAAAATAGCAATCACCGTTGGGGGAGCCTGTGGAAGCCTTGGAAGAGTTCGAGATAGGCGACTCGGGGAAGAAAGTTCATGTAGGCTCACAACTCCCTCAACCCATAAAGGAAGATTTGGTGGCATTCTTAAGGCGCAATAAAGATGTATTTGCCTGGAGCCATGAAGATATGCCCGGGATCGATCCCTCGGTTATTGTCCATAAGCTAAATGTGGACCCAAATTATCGCCCAGTGAAGCAGAGAAGAAGAGCTTTCGCTGCCGAACGAAACAAGGCTGTTGCCGAAGAGGTAGAGAAGTTGCTAAAAGCGGGATTCATCCGAGAGGTGGATTATCCCGAGTGGCTGGCCAATGTAGTGCTGGTGAAGAAATCCAACGGGAAGTGGAGGATGTGCGTAGATTTCACCGACCTGAATAAAGCATGTCCGAAGGATAGCTTTCCCCTGCCTCGGATAGATTTATTGGTGGATTCGACAGCTGGACATGAGCTTTTAAGCTTCATGGATGCCTTCTCGGGATATAATCAGATTTACATGGAGGAAACAGACCAGGAGAAAACTGCCTTCATCACAGACCGAGGGCTTTACTGCTATAAGATGATGCCCTTCGGACTGAAGAATGCTGGAGCCACATATCAGCGACTTGTGAACCGAATGTTTCAAAGTCAAATTGGTCGAAACGTGGAGGTATACGTGGATGACCTGCTGGTTAAGAGTGCTCGGGCAAACGGGCACATAGAAGACATCCGAGAAACTTTTCGGACTCTAAGAAAGTACAACATGAAACTCAATCCCGCGAAGTGCGCCTTCGGAGTTTCTTCGGGCAAGTTCCTAGGGTTCATGGTGTCGCAGAGGGGCATTGAAGCTAATCCAGAGAAGGTCAGAGCTGTCCTCGAAATGGAGGCTCCGAGAACAACAAAACAACTCCAACGGTTGACAGGAAGGATTGCGGCCCTGAACCGTTTCATATCACGGTCGACAGATAAGTGCCTACCCTTCTTTAAGATTTTACGAAAAGCATTCACATGGAGTGAGGAATGTGAGGAAGCTTTCAGGAAATTAAAGGAATATCTGGCCAACCCACCACTGCTGAGCAGCCCAACTGAAGGGGAGATTCTTTATCTCTATCTGGCAGTCTCTCCCTCAGCAGTAAGCTCGGTACTAGTCCGAGAAGATTCAGGAGTTCAGAAACCGGTTTACTTTACAAGTAAAGCGCTGCATGGAGCGGAAGGAAGGTATCCTCGGATCGAGAAGTTAGCATTCGCTTTGATCATTTCAGCCAGAAGATTGAGGCCATACTTCCAGGCTCACGCTATTAGAGTTTTGACCGAGTATCCAATGAAGAAGGTATTGCAGAAACCTGACCTCTCGGGAAGATTAGTCAACTGGGCGGTGGAACTTGGACAATTTGACATCGAGTTTCATCCTCGGACAGCTATCAAAGGACAGGTCCTAGCAGATTTCCTGGCAGAATTCTGCAACATTCCCGAGGCAGAAGAACTGCCTAAGGAGTCAACCTGGGTGGTGTTTGTCGATGGCTCATCCACACGGAGCAGAAGCGGAGTGGGAGTCCTCCTCAGGAATCCCGAGGGGCAAGAGTTCGGTTTTGCCGTAAAGCTGGACTTCATTACGACGAACAATGAAGCTGAATACGAAGCTGTGATAGCAGGATTAGCATTATCCCAAGAAATGGGAGTAACAAATGTCGAAATCCGGAGTGACTCTCAGGTTGTCGTAGGCCAAGTCCAAGGGCAATTCGAAGCACAAGAAGATAGAATGGCTAGGTATTTGGAGGAGGTGCGGCGATTCCAATCCCATTTCGAGAGGTTCGTTATCACAAAAATACCTCGGGAGGAGAACATCCAAGCCGATGAACTCTCAAAAATTGCCTCGGGAACAGAGGAAGAGATCGAAGCTTCGGGGAAGCAGGTTATTGTTCTGACCGAACCCTCGATAGCCCCGAGAACCAAGGTTATGGAAGTAGAGTCAGCGCCGGAGGGACCAGAATGGGCAAAGGACATTATCCAGTTTCTCAAACATGGGTTGCTGCCCGAAGATAAGGTTGCGGCTCGGAAAGTGAAGATGCAAGCAGCACGGTACTGCCTTCTCGGGGAGACACTGTACAAGAGAGGATACTCTGAACCCCTACTCAAATGCCTCTCCAAGGCCGAGTCGAATTACGTTCTGAGGGAAATTCATGAAGGTGCGTGCGGGGACCACTCAAGAGGAAGGATGCTGGCGCAAAAAGTCATCCGAGCAGGCTACTACTGGCCTACGATCAAGAGAGATTCAGCTCTCCTTGTCAAAACCTGTGACAAGTGCCAAAGATTTGCAAGAATCATGAAAGCAAGTCCCGAAAAGCTCATCCCCCTCACTTCTCCGTGGCCATTTGCGAAATGGGGGGTGGATATAGTCGGTCCAATGCCAGTGGGAAAAGGTGGACGGAAGTTTTTGGTTGTAGCTGTGGACTACTTCACCAAATGGGCGGAAGCAGAAGCACTAGCGGCTATAACAACGGCGAATGTCATAGCTTTCCTCTGGAAATCGGTGGTGTGCCGGTTTGGGATTCCTCATGCTTTCGTCACAGATAATGGGAAACAGTTTGACTGTGAACCATTTCGGGAGTGGTGTTCAGAATTCAATATCCGAAACCATTACGCTTCGGTACAATACCCAAAGGCGAATGGTCAAGTAGAAGCGACAAACAAGACCCTGGTAAAGCTCCTGAAGAAAAAGCTGGATAAGAAGAAAGGAGCATGGGTTGAGTATGTTCCAGAGGTGCTGTGGGCATACCGAACCACCAGAAGGACCCCGACGGGCGAGACACCATTCTCACTTACATACGGAACGGAGGCTGTGATACCAGTGGAAGTAGGATCTTCAAGCTTCCGTGTGGCTCACTACAACCCAGGACTCAACGACGAAAATGTTAAGGTACACTTGGATCTTTTGCAGGAGAAAAGAGATGACGCTCATGTCACATGGGCGGCGTATCAGAATCAAACGGCCCGATATTTTAACAAACGAGTGATTCCCAGAAAGTTCCAGCTCGGAGATTGGGTACTCAGGAAGATGAGCTTAATGACAAAAGATCCAACAGAAGGCAAGATGGCACCCGGATGGGAAGGTCCCTACAGGGTAATAGGATGTCATCGGAAGGGAGCTTATCGCTTGATGACCGAGACAGGGAGGATACTTCCGAGGCCATGGAATGCCGAACACCTGAAAAAATATTTTATATGACTTATTGCTTTTGTCGGATTTTTCCAATACAATTTCATATTCAATAAAGAATGTCTATTTCCAATATTTATTAACAATGACAGGAAAAGTCTCTCGGTTTGTCTCAAACCGAGAGCAGGAAAAGTCCCTTGGTCATTCAACACCAAGAGCAGGAGAGGTCTCTCGGTTTTGTAGGTTTGTACATACCGAGAGCCGGAAAAGTCCCTTGGTCATTCAACACCAAGAGCATAAGAGGTCTCTCGGTTTTGTAGATTCGTACATACCGAGAACCGGAAAGTCTCTTGGTCTTTCAACACCGAGAGCAGGAAAAAGTCTCTTGGTCTTTCAACACCGAGAGCAGGAAAAGTCTCTTGGTCTTTCAACACCGAGAGCAGGAAAAGTCTCTCGGTTTGTTTCAAACCGAGAGCAGGAAAAGTCTCTCGGTTTGTTTCAAACCGAGAGCAGGAAAAGTCTCTTGGTCTTTCAACACCGAGAGCAGGAAAAGTCTCTCGGTTTGTTTCAAACCGAGAGCAGGAAAAGTCTCTTGGTCTTTCAACACCGAGAGCAGGAAAAGTCTCTTGGTCTTTCAACACCGAGAGCAGGAAAAGTCTCTCGGTTTGTTTCAAACCGAGAGCAGGAAAAGTCTCTTGGTCTTTCAACACCGAGAGCAGGAAAAGTCTCTTGGTCTTTCAACACCGAGAGCAGGAAAAGTCTCTCGGTTTGTTTCAAACCGAGAGCAGGAAAAGTCTCTTGGTCTTTCAACACCGAGAGCAGGAAAAGTCTCTTGGTCTTTCAACACCGAGAGCAGGAAAAGTCTCTCGGTTTGTTTCAAACCGAGAGCAGGAAAAGTCTCTTGGTCTTTCAACACCGAGAGCAGGAAAAGTCTCTTGGTCTTTCAACACCGAGAGCAGGAAAAGTCTCTTGGTCTTTCAACACCAAGAGCAGAAGAGGTCTCTCGGTTTTGTAGGTTTGTACATACCGAGAGCCGGAATAGTCTCTTGGTCATTCAACACCGAGAGCAAGATTGCAGGTTTTCGGAAGGACAAAAATATCCAAGAGAACTCTCGGTTGAAGGTCTCCAGATGTTAAAAGATTGGAGCATTCAGAGATAAAGAAAGATAAAAATATCAGGTTATGATTTTATTTCAGCAATATATAATGCCTCTTGCAGGTTACAAGGATTTCTGAAAAAAAAAAGATAAAGCAACCTGACTACCTATATCGAACGACTTAGCCTGCGGTCGCAGACTAAGGTTATGGGGGGTAGCTCATTAAGGTGAACAGGAAAGTATCTCGGTCTCTCAACACCGAGAGCAGGAAAAGTCTCTCGGTCTCTCAACACCGAAAGCAGGAAAAGTCTCTCGGTCTCTCAACACCGAGAGCAGAAAAAGTCTCTCGGTCTCTCAACACCGAGAGCAGGAAAGGTTTTTCGGTCTGTCCGAAACCGAAAACAGAAAGGAAAACGCCTGAATAAAAAGGCTTCTTCGAATTCCACAACCAGAAATGAAAGAATTAAAAGGTAAAGTTTCATTCAAAATGTTTCATATTTTATACAGGTAAAAATCCAAAATGAGACGCGGCTTCTAGCTTGCGGGATCTTCAAGAGGATCGTCTCGGGGATTCTGGGCATCAATATTCCAATTCGGGACATCCGGCATGAAGTCTTTCCCGAAATTTTCCATCTCCTGGAGGGCCTCTTCAGGAAAGCCTACAAGCATCGGATCAACTGTGGCGGGGTCGAATTTATATTGGGGGTTTGTTACTAAGGTTCGGAAGTTTTCGAAACCCCAATGACACCCCCGGGCCCAGCTGTGATCCCGAATATGCGGCACATAGCTCAACTGCTTGAGATAGCGCTTAAGCTTTGCACGATCCGTGTCATACCGAGTCCTCAGCCTGATCAAGAGACTCTCCGAGTGATCCTGCGCCTTGACTGCTTTATTTCTCTCGGCCTCGAGCCTTTCAACTATATCTTTCAGCTTGTCTTTTTCGGCCTCGGCACTCATAGCGTTTTTACATGCTTCGGAGCATTCATTTTGTATGGCCGACAAACGAAGATTTAACCGGTCGATATGATCCAGCTCGGCTGAAAGATTCTGAACAGAATGTGCATATCGGTCATTAGCCTCCTTCACCTCTGTCCTCAGATTGGCATTGACTGAGCGCATCTCGGATATGAGAGAATATCGGAATGCGAGCTCGTCATCTTTGGAGCGAAGAAGAGACTTTAATGCTGCAACTTCATTCTCCAAGCCGGAGATACGAGCCTGCACTTCAGGGGCAGGAGGAGCTGGTGGGGGCACCGGACGATTCTCATACTTCTGCCAGAGGGCCGTCATCTTCACAAGGAGCTGGAAAGGAAAAAGTAAGCAAAGTCAAAATTCGAAAATGCATGAAGAATGAAAAGGCTCGGTGTCAGAAACTTACTTGATAATGAGAGATGAGAACGCCTTGAGCGATCCTCTCGGGAGAAGACACCCCAGCGGTTCCCAGATATCCCTCGGGGATGAGGTTCTTTATAGCCTCCATGGGGTGCCCCAGAAGGCCTCTGCCTAAAATTTCGAAACCGGCCGAGATCCCGGAAGAAGAGCTAGGACCCACCGAAGGAATAGTCCTTGTGCTTGGGGCCGCCTCGGACCCATCAGGCCTTATCCCAGAAGGGCTGGCCCTAGCACGAGACTCGCCCCTTGCAGAAGTCTCGGGAAGCTCGGAATCCATCCGAGATTCTTCAGGAACTCCGAGAGGAGTTGCTTCGGGTTGGCTTATACCTTCAGCTCCGGAAGCAGAGCCCGGTACCTCCTCATCAACTACATCCCGAGATGCGCCAGGCTCTTCTACATTTGCAGCCTCGGATGCCCCAGTAGGAGCCTCAGTTTGAACAGGCGCAGAACATGAAACTTGGGGGGTAGCATGCCCCGGTTCACGGTTTTCTTCATGAATTGGTGATGACTCTGAACGTTCAGAAGAAGGAGTTCGAGGAATACCTTCGACTTCAGGGTCCTCGGCAAGAGGCTCATCTCGGGGGGTGCTGACTTCCTCCTCTTCAAAAGATTCCTGACGTACTTCCTCGGCGTCGGAAGGTGTTATGACCACCTTACCCCACAGCAGCTCGGCGTCCATAAGACTTTGAGCGATTCGGTCTTGGGCCGAAGGCTTCCGCTTCCTTGCTGGATGCTTCACCCTGCGCCTGACGGGAATGTCTCGGACCTCAGGCACATTTCCTTGTCCCTCTCCAGATATCTCGGGCTCCGGGACCTCCGCTGTCGAAGCCCCGAGAGGAGGTTCATCAAAAGAAGCTTCGGCACGTTGTTCACCCTGGAACGAAGCTTCAGAACCAGATTCATCCCTTAAGACAAAGGAAGGAGCTGGGCTAGCCTCGGGAGTGGGAGAAACCTCGGGGATAAAACCCCGAAAGCTTGCAGACCCCTCTTCAGCGTTAACTCCAGAAGACGGAGCCGAGGGAGGAGTTCTCCTTGAACCCGAGGCAGCTAAAGGAACGACTCGTTTCTTCGGCGCAGGAACATTCTCCGAAACCTCGCCAGAACTCCTCAATGGCCTCTTTTTTGCAACAGGTCTCGGAGATGGAGGGGCCTCGGTCTTCTTCTTGACAGCTCCTCTTTTGGTAATAAGCTGTTTGTTTCTCGGGATCTTATACCCGAGAAATTGCTGCATGTTCTCCTCGGTCACAAGGTTGTCAAAATCGACTTCCTCAAACTGTTCAGCCTTCACTTTAGCAGCTGACCATTTGCTTATCTCCTTGACATCCGACATGTCGGATACACTGAGTGAAGGAAGGTCGCATCGGTCAGGACGAAGCAGCTGCCAAGTCCGAGGCACCCTGCGGTCTTCTGGCAGAAGAGTACCCTCAGGGCATTCCCACTCCCCGGAGACTCTGAAGAACTGCATCTCCCAGTACTTGTTGTTTGTCAGCCCACTCTTGAGTTTTATGAAGACAGGCGGGTGACGAACACCGAGTTCGACCATCCCCTCTGAAGTCTGCCTCGGCCTATAAATATTGAAGAACTGCTGGATCTTCATCTCCTTCTTCAAAACAAGCCTCCAGAGGATGTAGGAGGCAAACAGATACCGCCAAGCATTTGGCATTATCTGACTGGGCGAGATCATCAGGAAGAGGACGAAGTCCCGAGCAATCTCCGGGAACGGTAATCGGAGCCCAGCCAGAAACATCCTCTCGTACAGAGTGATGTCGCCACCATCAATAACCCTGGTTCCAGGGGTTTGGAAAAACAGCTTCACTCTTGGAGAAATTTCGTAGTTTGAGCGAAGGACACTCTCGTGCTTCGCGGATACGATGGCATCCACCCTACTCTCCATGGGAGAAAGATCCACAGAGCCGTCGGATCTCTTTCCCCGAACCCGAGATGTAGCAGGGACAGCCTTTTTCGGAGCCATGGAAGAAGAGGAAAAAGAAACAAAAAATACAGAGAAGGAAGAAAACTCAACAATGGAGATCGAGAGAGAAAGCAGGAAAGAGACGAGGAGTGAATAGTAAGATATTCGAAAATATCAAACTTTAAGCATATCCTCCCCCACGTGTCCAACGCATACCAAAAGGCGCTGTCAAAATTCAAAATTTCGGAAGTGAAAAGGCGCGCCTTCCGTATTCCAGGATTAAATGCACTGCCTCGACAATGCCGTTTCATGATTACAGAGAGGCGGCTGTACAGGGCTGACGTCATCATTGGAAAGAGAAGCTGTCAAATTCAAATTTTGAACTGTTAAAAAGACGCGCTTTCACAGTAATAAGTACAGAATGGCGGGCGAAGAATAATTCCCTAATTTCAACTATCTCTGAAATCAGAAAATTAGGGGGGTAACTGTTGGGGATAAAATTAACCCTAGAGACACGTGGCTTCAGAAACGTCTCGGGGCTGTGACTCGGACATTTATTCCAACCAGCAAAGAAAAGACTGCCCGAGTACAGATACATCTCGGAGGCATAACAACGTCTCGGTCTTGACACTCCAAGTCAGGGAATGCGGTACGGCCCGAGATCTTCTAATCAGAGAGTGCATCTCGGGTATTTATATCTCGGAGTAACATCATCTCGGAGGTAATATCAATTCGGTACAGTAACGTCTCGGCTTTTTATAACTCCTTTATGGCGCGGCGATATCCCGAGGTCTCCAACCCAGAACAGACATGCCTCGGACATCATCATCTCGGCGTTTGGTTGAAAATTTACAGCGGATGTATCAGAGTACGATAAGGATAAAGTGTTGAAGAAATAATCAGTTCCAAGGACATGTAGGCTTGAGCTTCTCCGCCTATATGCTGCATTCCTCCAAAGTAGCTGCCAGCACCTGCAAAAGGACGAAACTCTGCTGAAAAGCGACATCAAGACAGCATGGACGACACCTTTCTCCATTCCAGGCGGCACTTTCCCCAAGCCTCTTGGACAGCACATGCACTCAATAAAATAATCCCACTCAGATATAAAGTAACCGTCCACTCACTCCTCCCAAGATCATGCACTTTTCTACCAACCTCTTTCCACTCATTATCATCCCCACTCAGCATAAAGTGATCTCTCTCCACTCGATGACACTACAAAAATAGGTATTAAAGTACTGGAAAGTAACAAACATGAGAGGATGGGCAAGGAATCAGACTCCCGGAAAAACAGGACATGAAGAATTGAAAGAAGAGCAAGACTACAAGCCTATAAATAGAGATCATGGCACCAGACACAAGATATGCAAAAAGAGAGAAGAAAGAAATACAAAAGAAGAGAAGGGAAGATACATGAGCAGACAAGTGAGATAGATAAGAAAACGAGTGAAGGAAATCAGGGTGTATCGGGGCTTTGGGCTTAGAGTGATTTCCTCCTTGTAACTATTTTTAATAGTGAATTTTCTCTGAGTTACCTACAGTGGACGTACCTCGGTTTGAGGGAACCACTTAAATCTTTGTGTCATCTTCTACCTTATCTCCTCAATTTTTCTACTCCTAACGGATCTCAGAAAATAAGATCAATTTCCTGACTTAGCGAATCACCAAGCAACACGTCACCATACCGGAAACTGTACCAACAATGCTGATGATCGAAAGAGCACCTCGGGAGGATGTTTCTATGTGGGGAACAATCTTGTTGCATGGATGAGCAAGAAACAAGCCTCCATATCTCTCTCCACTGCTGAGGCTAAGTATATTGCTGCGGGTAGCTACTGTGCCCAATTACTGTGGATGAAGACATTGCTGGGGGACTACAGATTCTCTCAAGATACTATGATTATCAACAGTGATAATACTAGTGCCATCAATATTTCCAAGAACCCCGTTCAGCATTCCCGGACCAAGCACATCGACATCAGACATCACTTCTTATGTGATCTTGTGGAATCCGAGGTAGTCTCACTCTCATTCATCCCCACTGAAAACCAATTGGCTGATATTCTTACCAAACCTCTAGATGGTAGCAGGTTTGAGTCCCTTTGAAAAGCCATTGGTGTGTGTGCCATGTCCTAGACATGATGGTCCATGCTGGGATAAGCTTCTTGCCTGCTTGATGTTGTTATAAAAAAAAAATTAAAAAAAAAATAAAAATAAAAAAATAAAAATTGTAGTAGGTTGGTCCTTTCTAAGGTATGTTAGCTCTCTCATGCATTTTACTTGGTTTATTAGTTCACTATGCATGGATGAATTTTTCTTACATATGGTTGAGAACACAAATCTGACATATACAAAGGTTTCCTGCTCACTTGCTTTGATTGATAGCTTATTTTCCTCATGCGATGAAAAATGTGCACTATCTACGACTCTCCTATAAGGTACATCTTTCCTTCTCTAACCTTTTTGTTTCTAGAAATTCTGGATAAGAGAAGCAGTTTTTGATACGATGACCAAATTGACCACATGCTAGTTGAACCTAGCACCTATAAACTCTGGCATTCCCTATAGTTTGCAGCTCCATAAGAAACAAGCAGTTCATCATATGAAATCTATGCTTTACAGTATATATTCACTGCTTATATCCTACATTTGCTTTATGCCTTGCCCTTTACGTGCAAGTAAAACATTTACGTTGTCCTTCATGGTATAAGTAAATCACTTAGGTGCTGCATCGTAGGGGGAGTGTATCAGATGAGGGTGGCTAGGCCCTAGTAAGGTTTGACTTTTGGCTTATCTTCCATTTATTTTCTCTCCTGTCTAAGAAAATCTGGTTGCTATTGGTCAAAATATGGAAAGTCATACCTTATGGGTAAAGGTCTTCACACACCCAAACATTGCATGAGCAAATAGTGCTACTTTCCGTACTCGAGTTGCAAGGGAATCTGTGCCTATCTTATTTTTGTCTATCAATTGTACGTTTGAATAATTTTGACATGCTTTGTGTCTAACTTCTCAAGACAGGGATATATGCGCGTGCTCTTATACTTGTGAAGGACCTATCCTTGCTGCTTTTTCTTCTTTCCATTCAGATTGATGTTTTCCTTCCTTTTTGTTTGTAAAATTGGTTGACTTATATTATTCTATTTCCCGGGTCCTTCTGAGACCGTTAGGGGGAGTAATTTTCATGACAGTTGGTTTTTATTACTTTGTTTTACCCTTTGTCCCTTTGTGACAAAAAGGGGAAGTAATTTTAATTTTTGGACCGGGAATGTATTTCCAAACCGGTCAAGTGATTTTTGTCCCATAATGGCCAAATGGGGAGTTTGTTAGTATTTTGGCCTCATTTTGTGTTTGGAAAAAATTACTTTTGTGTAAAGATGCTGTAAACAGGGATTCCACTTGTCAAAGCATTTTCAGAAGACTCTGCACTGCAAAAAAGATAGAAGATTTCAGATTCCGTGTCAACCGTCCGGACGACGTGTCATCCCGTCCAGATGTCCATCTTTCCACTGTTCCTTCCGTCCGGACGACATGTTCATTCCGACCGGATGCCAGACAGACCAGCATCATCCGTCCGGACGACGTATCTTTTCCGTCCGGACCCTACATTGTGTCGAGAAGCTTCTGTTCCAGCTTGCATCCGTCCAGACCTCTCAGCAGCCCGTCCGGACGTCCATCAGTGATCGATCAGCTTTCGATTCTTTCCAAGTTCAGAATATGGGAAGATTGACACACCGTCCGGAAGCGCTCATAAATAAGGCAAGAATCTCAATTCAAATATCACCGTCCGAACTTCTGCCTCTCTTGGTCCGGACGCACGCGTAGCCGATATGGAAATTGCGTGTTGAAGAATTGTCGTCCGGACGTTCATCCCCCTTGGTCCGGACGCGCTAAGCCTTATATGGAAATTACTTGCAGCGGACGTGCGACCGTCCAGACGTCAGTGTCTCACCGTCCAGACGCAGGTCTTAAACAGGAAAGATTTTCAGTGAAATTTTCAGAAAATCCTGTCGCACAGTTGTCCATCCGGACGGCCCAAGTTCTCCTTCCGGACGGCGTCTGTACATATTACAACAGTCACCCATTCTACACCTCAGCCTATAAATAGAGGCCCCTAGGCATTGAGAATTGGAAGAATTTGGTATTGAATTCCACAAGAGCTCAGAGAAGTTCAAGATCCCTCTGAAGCTATTTCAAGTGTGCTGTGCTACAACTGAAGTCTATCTTAGAGGTCAGCTCTAAGGTAAGGAATTCCATTGAAGACCCCTTCAGGTAGGAGACCTGGTTGGGAAGCGTTCATGTTGGGTTACACATTAGAGAGCAAGGTACGACCACTGCATCAGTACATGTAAGTGTTACTATCTTGTATCTAGCTTCATCTTCTGAATAGAGGAATTCCTGGGTTTGGCTGCCCCTGAGTGGTTTTTCTCTTGATTGAGTTTCCACTTCGTCAACAAAAATCTATGTGTCTTTTACTTTCCGCTGTGCTTAATTTTTGTTGACACTTGTTGCACACACTTTATTTTTAGAAGTCAATTTCAATTTTCACACTTCGTCAACAAAAATCCTTGTGTCATTTATTTTCCGCATTGTTATTTTTATTGACACTTTTTGCACACACTTGCTATTTATTTTAGAAGTCAAATTCTGTTTTTCAATTGGTATTAGAGCCGGTACACTCTGTTTAGGATTTATTTCCTGAGTGTGATCCTCATCTCTTTGTGACTTCTATTTTTTTTTATTACACCTTTATCATGAATTCTTCTCAATTATCTAATGAGGATTCTGATATTAAGCTCTTTAAGGTTTTTAATAAATTGAAGAATGCTCAACGTTCTAAAGTTTCTCATAAAGAGCTTGAAAAGGTGAAGCAAGAAAAAGAGTCTTTGATTGTTCAGTTGTTTAAATAACATGCTTTAATTGACTCTTTGAAATCTGAAAATACCATGCTATTTGACATTATTGATAAACTTGAGAATAAATTAAAAGAATCTGAAGATCTTTTGAAAAAATTCTCTATTGATAATTTAAAGAGCATGTTTTTTATTCATTCAGATATTCCTAACAAGCCTGGTTTAATTGTTGATGATTTGAGTGCTTCTACTTCACATGCTTCTGATTCTGAATTAGATTCCATTATTATTAAGCCTGTCATAGTAGACACTACTTGTTTGGATAATTCTTGCTTGAATAATTGTGTGATGCCCAAGTCCAAAGAATCAGGAACACAAGGTAAGTTTGTTCTTACTTGTCATAATTGTGGGAAAATTGGTTATATTAGGCCAAATTGTTATTTGTTGAAATCCCACAGGCCTTGGATTAAGTAGGATGCTATGAGGAAAAGTGAAGTTAATGATTCTTCCTCATCAAAATATGTCCCTCTGCATAGGAGACATATAAAAGGTAAGGGCAATGTTGTTTGTAAGAATGCTAACTATAATTCTACAGAGAATGTCAAGAAGCATTCAACCAAAAGAAGCTTGCCCACCTGCCATCACTACAACATCACCTGTCACTTCCGACTCAAGTGTCCACAGCTCCAGGCTCAAAAGCCAAAGAAGCTGCCAACAAGAGCTACATCAGGGAGCACTCTACCTCCTACGGCACTTCAGGCTTCAAGGCATCAGCAGCATTTTGTTCTTGCCTATCGGAGTGGCAAACCAAAGAAGAACAAATCAAGGCGCTACAAGAGAAACCCGCAGAAGCCCACTAGCAACCATGCCTATGAAGGGTTGCTGAGCCTAATACAAGGTATGCTAAGGAGTATGGCCAACATGGACATGACCCGCAAACCATCTCCACGGGTCAAGCAGGTATGGGTCAAGAGTGATGAGACCATTCACGCCATGAGGGGGAATGAACGTACCTAGCAGGAGAAGGTGTTCATGCCTCGGATTTGGTTCCTAATCCTAAGGCTTCAGGTTTGATTGCTTGCACTTTTACTTGTTATATTTGTGTGCTTACTATGCAATCTAGGAACCAGTTTGTTGTGCCCCCTATTCTCTTGAGACAGCATTGCAGGTACTTTTTTGGGAAGACAGAAAAAGCAGGTCGAGCGACTATTTTTCTTTATTGGCATCATCAAGTTTGATCTTGCCTTGCATATGATGTCATTTCCATATTACATTTTTTTTAATAAAAAAAAAAATTGGGGAGAATTTGCAGGATATTTTTTTCTCTTGGCATATCAGATAATTGCATGTGTTTTCTCCTGATATCTCAATTCTTTGGTTATTAATTTACTTTGCTTAGATATATTTGAAAGTATCTGACTATAATTTGCCAAAGTGTTTTTCCTGTATATGCAAAAATAGGATAGCTTCTTTTCTCATGCAATGAAAAATGTGCACTATCCACGGCTCCCCTAAAGGTACATCTTTCATTCTCTGACTTTTTGTTTCTAGAAATTCTGGATAAGAGAAGAAGTTTTTGATAAGATGGCCAAATTGACCACATGCTAGTTGAACCTAGAACCTAAAAACTCTGGCATTCTCTCTATGTTGCAGCACCATAAGAATCAAGCAATAAAACATATGATTTTCTGTTCTTTAGTTGTATAATCACTGCTTATGTGCTGGATTTGCATTATGCCTTGCCCTCTACGTGCAAGTAAAAAATTTGCCTTGTCCTTCATGGTACAAGTAAAACAATTGTGTGCTGGATCTTATGGGGAGTGCATCAGATGAGGGTGGCTTGGCCTTAGTAAGTTATAAGGTTTGACTTTTGACTTATCTGTCACTGATTTTCTCTCTTGTCTAGAAAATCTGGTTGCTCTCTGTCATATCTGGGATAGTCATACCTTGTGGGTTAAGTCTTCACACACACACGCATTGCATGAGTTGAGTTGTCTATTTGAATTTTCTATGTCCAGGAAAATATTTGTGCTAATTAAAATCTCAACTCTCTTTTATATCTCTACTTAGTTTTGAGATGCTCTCTGATTGTGTTATCAATGGATTATACATGCGTGTTCTGAAACTGACTTGAGAAAAATTAAATTCTGCAAATTTTTCTTCAGTTTTCTGTTTTTCAGTGTGAAGCATCCGGACGGACCGATTCTTATGTCCGGACGAGCACAGTCTTGCCTTACGTTGTTCTAGCAATAGCCGTCCAGATGGTTAAGTGACTTGTCCGGATAGGTTCTCAACAGGTTTAACACTTGCGTTCCTTTTTCTGCCATATACACATCTTTGCATTTTTATTGATTTCTCATGGCATGTTGTGTGTTTTTCTCGTGGATTTCTCCCGAGATTTTGGCATTCTTTATACATATCTTCTCATCCCATGATCTTCATTGTGTCTTCCGTTATTCTTTTAAGTTTTTGTGCTTTTAGAATATTGGAATATTTGTCAGGATATTTTCTTGAGATAGTGTGCATGAAAATCCTATTATGTCTGTTTGTTGGGTTGATATTGATATATCTGGTCATTTGGACTACGATCTTTGTTTTTGTAATTCTTTGGCATCCATTTGATAGCCGTCTTAAATACCACATTATTTTTTGGAACTAACAGGATCTAATGGTATTTTTGGAGATATTTCTGATTGGTTTTGGTTCAGGAATACGACATCCAGCGGCTCCCAGCATAGTGTTTGAAAGATGCATCCTTTGGAAAATTAATTTTGTTTGAGGTCATGTGTTCAAAATTTCCAAGGGTCTTAGGATTAAGATGAGCTTTTTCCCCCTAGCTCATGTAGAGCCTTCCGTAGCATTCCCTCAGATCTGAATCAGTTAGAGGTTCAGTGGTGAATCTCCTCATTTATCTTGCAGACCAATTGCTTAGAGGATGTCAATCTGCGGATAACCAGGTTCAGGCTTCCAAAATTAGGCGACTGAAGGTTTTTCAGTCCATGGTTCCCGGCTTCCTGAGCTAGAAGCCGAAGTAGTACAAATCCAGCTTTTTATACGGATTTCTCTCCGTTAGTTGATGTCAGTGGATCAATAGGATTTGGTACTTGGAGGATTTCTCTCGTTTGGGCCACTTGCAGACTATTCTCTATTTTCCTATTATTTTTTGGATTTTGGAATGTTTTTGTCTGTGGATATTATTACTCTGTTTACCCTTGTATTTCTGAGACATTGAGGGGGAGTAATTGTTGTGTGGTTTTTCTCATTACTCTATTTTACCCTTTGTCCCTTCATGACAAAGGGGGAGTAATTTTTTATTTGGACCGGAATTGTATTTTTAACCAGTTTAGTGATTTTTGTCCCAGAATGGCCAAAAGGGGGAGTCTGTTAGTTTGTGATTGGCCTCATTCTGTTTGGACAAAATCACTTGTATGTAAAGATGTTGTTTTACAAGGGATTCTGCTATTCAGAAGTGTTTCAGAAGATTTTGCACTGCTTGCAAGTCAAAATATTTCCGGTTCCCTGTCAGCCGTCCGGACGATCATGCCATCCCGTCCGGATGCTCATTTGTCCATTGTTCCATCCATCCAAACGATGTGCCATAACGTCTGGACTCCCAGACAGACCTAGCATCATTCGTCCGGACGACGTGGGCTTTCGTCTGGACCCTCTACTGTATCGAGAAGCTTCTGTTCCTGCTAGCATCCATCCAGATGTTTCAGCAGCCCGTCCGGACGCCTCTCAGTATTTGACCAAGCTTCAGATTCTTTCCAAGTTCATTTATGGGAAGATTGATGCAACCGTCCGGACGACGTGGATTCCTGTACGGACGCTCTTCTCCTTAAGGCAAGAATTGCAATTCAAATTCAACCGTCCGGACGTCAGTCTGCCATCGTTCGGACGCGTGTGCATCTGATATGGAAATTGCGGATTTAACTTCAACCGTCCAGACGCCTGCGTATCATGGTCCGAACGCGCACACCACAGATATGGACATTGCAAGTTGAAGATCAACCGTCCGAACGGCCATCCCCCATGGTCCGGACGAGTGAAAGCCTTATATGGAAATTACTTGCAACGGACATGCGACCGTCCGGACGATAGTGTCTCACCGTCCGGATGCGGCTCTCAAACAAGAAAGATTTTCAGCGAAAATCTCAAAAATTCTGGTCGCACAGTTGTCTGTCCGGACGGCTCAGGTTCACCGTCCGGACGGCATCCGTACATATTACTGCAGTCACCCATTTGAACCCTCAGCCTATAAATAGAGGCCCCTGGGCATTGAGAACTGCAAGAATTCGGTATTTAATTCCTTCAAAGCTTAGAGAGTTATTTTGTGAAGTTATCGGAGCTGACTTGTTCTCTCTCAAGCCATTGCAAGTGTGCTGTTGCTGCGCTACAACTGAAGTCTATCTTAGGGGACGGCCCTAAGGTAAAGGATTCCATGGAATACCCCTTCAGGTAGGAGACCTGGTTGGGAGGCGTGTGTTGGGTTACACGTTAGAGAGCAAGGTACGACCACTGCATTAGTGAGTGTTACTACTTTGTATCTAGCTTTGTCTTCTGAATAGTGGATATCCTGGGTTTGGCTGCCCCGGAGTGGTTTTTCTCTTAATTGAGTTTCCACTTCGTTAACAAAATATTTGTCTCCTTTAATTCCGCATTTAATATTTTGTTGCACACTGTTCACACACACTTGCTTTGTTAATTAGAAGTCCAATAATTTTTCAGGCTTGTTATAGATTGTTGGGTGAAAGTTGGGTTACATGGTTTATGGAAGAAGGTTGTAATTGATTTTAAGTTGTTTATTCGAAAGATTGACTCTATGTGTTGGATTTATTGATGCCAGTTGGTTTAAGACTTTATTGTGAGGTTGGAGAATGTAGATTGTTGGTGGATTATCGGTGATTATTGTTTTGATGTTATAATGGAAGAAATGTGGGCATTTCCATTTAAGAAATGAGTTTATTTTAGTTTGCATTGGAGAATTTCAAAGTGCTTATTGGAATATAGCTAGGTTCACTACTATGTGTTATTTGGGAGTTTTAAGTATGCTTTGGGGCTTTGATTGAGTAAGAGATTATTTATGAGGATTGGGTTGGCTTGTAGCGTAGTTAAGTGGTTTTGAATGCTTGTAGGGGTGGTTGGTCATGTCTATGAGCTTTAATTTGTTGGATGGGTTTGGAGGCTTTATGAATTTCTTGTAGATGCTTTAAGTTAGTTAACAAGGATTGGATGGCCGAGCTGTATAGTAATATGGATGTAAACCCATAGAGTGTGATAAAGAATAAAGTGTGGAATAGAATAATTGAAAATGAAAATGTCATGGGATTTATAGTTTAATCCAATTAGGTCCATAACCTATTAAATCAATTAGGTTTTATAACCTAAACTACTTGAATGGTTAGAAGGGTAAAATATTAAGTGTAATGGTTAAGACTAGAAGATCAAGAGTTGTAAATTATTCAAATAACCCTAAATGGATAGGTATAAGTTAGTAGACTTATAGAACATATAAATGTAATGTATAAAATCCATATGTAGCAACTTAGTAACTAGTTCACCTATCTATGTACACATAATATTTATGTGTATTAATGGATTAGGCTTAAGTGGTTTATGTGTGTATGTATATATGTGTATACATATACATGTATGTGGCTTAAGTATAAATATTGTTAACTTAGTAAATAAACGACAAGTTATAAAAAGGGTTAACAATAATAATATGATACAACGGTAATATATAAGCTAATAACATAGTAGAAACATCTATGTGTTAATAAATGAAATAAAAGGAACCTAAACCAAAGTGTTATTTTAATAATAGTTTAGGATACCTAGCTAGTCTTAGAAGTGGGTAACGCGACGTGTGTGCACGTGGGTAGTTTATAGGTGTCATTGAATATAGGTTCATTAGCATAGTCTAACGTCATAAGTGTTTGCAAGTTTGTATCTGGATTGGAGACTTCAATGGGTCCTCCAACGTAGAGTTCGAGTCGTGAGTCCAACGCAGCAAAGGTGATATTTTACTCACTGAGAAACTATTATTTTTATGTATTATAGAATTACAAAATATATATGTTATATAAATATGAACCAACTGTATGTTGAATATATCTATTTTGCTTGGTTTGAGTACTTTAGAGTATGTTCAAATATATCAAGGATAGTTTCAGAATTTAGTACAGTGTGTAGCATGTTTTGGATGAAATATCAAAATGTTTAGAAAAGTATGATTTATCAACATGATACAATAAGACAGTATTTACTATTCAAGCAAATAGCATAGAGCATGTAGCATAGAGCATAAAGCATACAGTAACTCAGCAGTAACACAGCAGTAACCCAGTAGTAGCCCAGTAACAGTTCGGTTCAGCAGTTTAACAGCAGCACAGTAGCATGCATAGCATATATAGCATGATTTAAATTATGTGATGTTTTCATGATATAGAATATTGTAGTTTCTATGCTAGACGTATTAGTATGCCTAAGAGTTTTAATGGCAAAAGAGCTTATGTATACTGCTATCGTCTAGTTGCATGATTTTAGAACATTGAGCTTGGAGGTACAAGAGTATTGTCATGGTTCGGTATGAGTAATACAATGTCCTAGGAGTAGGTGGATGGATTGTTGTGGCACATCAGTAAGAAGTGCTTGGATATCAGAATTTTACTCTAGTAACCGTATGGACAACTATGTGCCTTGACATGAAGTTGTAATGCCCTTAGGATTCGGTGTTAACCATATTCGGAAAATGATAGTAAGCTAGTACTAAAGAGCAAGATGGCATGATTTAAGCTTGGTGTACTTGGTTGTGACGCTATTGGTTGTTATAACAGTGTGACTTGGGAGTAGGTAGATGGATTGTTGTGGTACATCAGTAAGAAGTGCCTGGATATCAGATTTTTACTCTAGTAACCACATGGACAACTATGTGCCATAGACATGAAGTTGTAATGCCCTGAGGCACGGTGATATCACAGTTAGTAATGTTAGCTCTTTGTGCATTTAAGCTACCAACATAAAAGTATTATTGTAGGTGGGTGTATACGTAGTTGCTTCCAAGCCATTGGAACTTCTATGTATGGGTCCAACTACATAGTATGTTTTAAACGTTTTCTGATAGTCGGTGTTTGCTATATCAGCTATGGGGGTTTTCAAACAAAACTTTATAAATTGGTAGCTGTTATAGTGTACGCGAGACTAAAAAGAAAAGTTGGTTCATTGCGAAAGCTCAGTTAGTTTAATATCACTGAGGTCTCGGTATTATGTACTGAGGCGGTGAACTCATCATTTCACCTATATGGATGTAGAAAACCCCCAAAACCTTATAGATGACGCCCCTTTGGCTGCAGGTACTCGGGTCGTAGTTGATGGGGTCGTAGAAGTGCATTTGGGATATTATGACTGAAGCTCGCCGCAATGGTCGTAATTGCGGGACCATGGGCATCCTCGGTTTTATAGGTTTTGTTATGGCTTGTGACGCCTGTGTCACTCGTTATTGTATAAAGCCATTTCTGTTATGTATTTATATTGAGGAAAGACTTAAACACATAGATGTTAAATGGCTCTTGTTGTTATTAATTTATGATAGATGTTTGAGATGTGATTTCCGCTATTAGGTTTATGTTTTTCGTTGCATAGTAGATAGATGTTGTACTCTAATTTACCAGGTACATATTATGGGGTATGTACCATATGTTGGCTTTGCGACACATTGTCGTGCCACTGTGAGGATCCATTTGCATTTTAAGAGATTAATGTTTACGAAATGTTTTGTATAAAAAAAAAAGGGTCGTCACAGCAGGCTTCTTTTGTTAGAATGCTGCTTGACTTTCTCTGCAGAAATATGGTTAGCATTCTTACACACAATATTGCCCTTACCTTTTATATGTCTCCTATGAGGAGGGACATATTTAGATGAGGAAGAATTTTCAACTTTACTTTTCCTCAGAGCATCCTGCTTAATCCAAGGCATGTGGGATTTGAACAAATAACAATTTGGTCTAATATGACCAATCTTCCCACAATTATGACAAATAGGAACAACCTTACCTTGTGTTCCTTAATCCTTGGAGTTAGGCATCACATGATTAGTTAAGCAAGAATTATCTAAACAAGCTGTATCTTCTATCACAAGCTTAATATCTAATTCATAATCAGAAGCATGTGAAGTGGAAGTACTTAAATCATCAACAGTTAAATCAGGCTTGTTAGAAACATCTGAGTGAATACAAAGCAAGCTCTTCAAATTATCACTAGAGAATTTTTCCAATTTATTCTCAAGTGCATCAATAATATTAAGCAACATGGTATTCTCAGATTTCAAAGAGTCAATCAAAACATGTGATTCAGGCAATTGTATAATCAGAGACTCTTTTTCTTACTTCACTTTTTTGAGCTCTTTTGGAGAAACCATTTTATCCAATTTAACAAAAACTTTAGAGAGCTTAATATCATAATTTTCTTCAAATAATTGAGAGAAATCCAAGATAAAAGGTGTAATAAAAAAAATAGAAGTCACAAGAGATGAGGATCACACTCGAGAAATAAATCCATAACAAAGTGTACCTGCTCTAATACCAATTGAAAAATGATTGGACTTCTAATTTATCAAGTGTGTGCAATAGTGTGTAACAAAATATCAAAATGCGGAATTAAAGGAGACAGATATTTTGTTGACAAAGTGGAAACTCAGTTAAGAGAAAAACCACTCTGGGCAGCCAAACCCAGGATATCCACTATTCAGAAGACCAAGCTAGTTACAAAGCAGTAGCACTCACATACCCTTATGCAATGGCCGTACCTTGAACTCTAACATGTAACCCAACACGAACGCCTCCCAACCAAGTCTCCTACTTGAAGGGGTCTTCAATGGAATCCTTTACCTTAGGGCCAACCCCTAAGATAGACTTTAGTTTCAGCACAGCAACAGCACTTGGCAACGGCTTGAGAATGAGTAGATCAGCACAGTAACTCTAAAATATAATTCTCTAAGCATTATGGAATTCAATACTGAATTCTTGCAGTTCTCAAGTATAGGGACCTCTATTTATAGGCTACAGGTTCAAATGAGCATTTGGTATGAAATACCTAGGCGACGTCTGGACAGTAGACAAGAGGCGTCCGGACGAACAACTGTACGATTGGCTTTCCAAAATTTCACAAAAATTCTTTCCTGAATAGAGCTGCATCTGGACGGTGTTGCCCTATTGTCCAGACGATCGTACTTTAGCTGCACGTAATTTCCATATATGAGGCTTATGCGTCCGGAAACCGTAGTCCGAACGTCTGAATTTTGAATGCACGACTTGCCTTATGGATGAACGCGTCTGGACGGGAATCCACATCGTTCGGAAGGTTACAGCTATCTTCCCATTTATATGTTTTGGAAAGAAATCCCATAGTTGATTGAACACTGAGTGGCGTCCGGACGGATGCAAGCTGGAACAATTCGAAACTTCTTGACACAAAGGAAGGTCTGGACAGAAAGTTCTCGTCGTCCGGATGGATGATGCTTTGGACAGTTGGACGTCCGGACGGTATGTCACGTCGTCCAGACGGCTGCAAGGGATCCGATTTCTCTGACTAGTAGATTGTGCAGACTCTTCTAGAAGAACTCTGAATAGCTGGATCCCTATTTAAATGCATCATTGCATAGAAGTAATTTTGTTCAACAGAATGTAGCCAGTTACAAACTAACAATTGTTGTTGTATTTTTGCCTTGTGATGGTTTTGGATCATCATACATAATTTTTATTACTTGTGTATTTATTATATAGCTCTCCATATTAATTGTTAAGATTCATGTTTAAGCACTATGTCACCATGTTTTGATGCTTAAACATGAATTAGAGTAGTGATTTTAATTGATTTAATAACTTTTGTAAAATAGTGAATATATCTTGTGTGTGTGTGTGTGTGTGTGTATCTTTTGTAAAATAGTGAATATATCTTGTGTGTGTGTGTGTCTATATATATATATATCCTGTTTAGATTTATGTTCCAACATTATTTCACCGTGGTTCGGTGTTTGAACATAAATCAAAGCAATCCTTATGATTGATCTAATGACTTTCATAAGTATTAAATATAATCTGTATCTCTCTCTCTCTCTCTCTCTCTCTCTCTCTCTATATATATATATATATATATATATATGTATGTATGTATGTATGTATGTATGTATGTATGTATGTATGTATGTATGTATGTATGTATGTATGTATGTATGTATGGTTAGGACTCGTATTTATTTAAACATTATGTCACCAAGAGCAATATGTTGTGTTTCGGTGTTTAAATATGAATCAATTTAGTAGCTAACCCCTATGACTGATCTTATGGCTTCATATGGGATAATTTATATTCTTGTTATATAGATAGATAGATAGATATTCTATTAGTGTTCATGTTTAAGTATTATGTCACCAAGTTTCAGTGCTTAAACATGAATTGTTGTAGTATTTATATTCTCATGTTATTGTCTTGTTTTATACTTACAATTCTTGTGGATAATCATAATTGCTCTAAAAATACTTATTAAGTGCTTTGACTTAAAGACTTACGTTTATACATTATGTCACCGCGTTTTGGTATTTGAACATAAAGCTTAAACGTCAAAAGAGTTATTAGTAATCACCTTTTAATATTGATGACTAAAAACAATGAATAAATGGATGTAAAAAATTAACAGATTTAATATTGGAAAAAGGATTGATGACTATATTACCTTCTTTGTATATATTTATTATAGAAAATGAGCTAAGAAACTACACCAAGGAAAGTAAGTATGGATGTACTTACTGAGGATGAATCTATTTTTCATTAGGATTGTATTATATCTGTATATTGCTTGAAAACATTCATGAATACATGTTGAGTCAAATTAATAAAATGGTTGAAAAGATAGCTATCAACAAAACTGGTTAGTAGCAAGGGGAAGAAAGGGTAATCAGTGGACCCAGAGGTGTCCAAAGTCCTAATATATAACTAATGCTGGGAATAGTCAGATTCCAGTAAAAACAGGTAAGTCTTTAAAGTTGGAGGTTTAATAGATGTGAACGGGTTCAGATAACCTAAGAACGAGAGGTCTGAAGTAAGATGATCATAAAACACAAACTAAATTGGTTACTACAATACATATTCATATAACCTTTGCATTTGTATGCTTTATGAACTGTTATTAATTGGATAGTAACTTAGTTATGAAAATGGATGACTCACTTGTTTGTCTATGTAAATATGATGACGTCATCTTTGCATAGTTACTGATGCAGATTTGGAGAATGAAGGCATGGACCCATATGCTAGTTTTGATGGTTTTTGAAACCATTATCGGACTAATATGTGCTAGCTTAGAAATTCCTAGTTGTATTTATGTGTGTTTTATTTTATAGCATGTAAATATTTATAACAATTTTGTGTTTGGCATGTTTTATGTTGTATGCTTATATTCTGTTTGTGGCACTAATTTTGATGCACCTAGTGTGCATATGGCATGTAAAGATAAACCTAAGTAAATTTTTAATAAATGTATTGAGGTATTTCGGTCAACTCCAATGTGTTATGCTATCAATTCCTAAGACTTCTAAAAAAAAAAACCGTTGCGAGAGTTTATCTCTGATGTAGTAGTGTCACGTGGAAACTGGAGATTTCTGCTTACAAATTTGCAGGCTCAAATTTGGGGGTGTTACAAATCCCTACTATCTAGGATGCAAAGATATGACTGGAGTCATAGGAGAACTACAATTCCAATCCCTACTATCTAGGGTTTTAACCCTAGCTCATTGTTACCAATTATTCAGCATGGGCTTGGGTTTTATCCCTAAGGCCTAATGCTCATTTATCTCTACTTAAGTCTTTTGAAATTATTTCCAAGAACCCATAGCTCTTTAATTGCTGAAGCCCATTGAAATTAATTCCTAAGCCTATAAAAAATTAATTCATAAGCCCATAGCTCTTTAATTGCTTAAGCCCATAGGAAATTAATTCATAAGCTCAATCATCTCTAAGTAATGAGCCACTCATATTTCTCAAACCTATGTTTTATCAAATAAAACAATTTGAAATAAATAAATACATAACTAAAGCTCATAGCATATGGTCAATTTACATCAACTCAAAGAAGGACCAAAGGAAAAAATACAATTAGCTTTAAATAGGTCTGTGATAATATCACAAGACCCTATTTAAACACAATTGATTCCACTAAACAAATGTGACTGCACTCTAATATGTATTTTCAAATTAATGAATGAATTCCCGTAGTCTAACCAAAGTCAATTACATTGCTACTTAGTTCACTACCTCTTTTCTTTAATACTCCTGATTTAATTACCTAATATATCCTTTTTGTACCTTGTGAGATTTTCATCTAACTTGCAAAAAAACAAAGTTTCAGTAAATGCCACTGAAACACTCAAGCCCAAGCTTTAGTATAATCATTCCCATTAAATCTACATCAAGGGGAATATCCCTTATTCTCTTTGTTCCATGACAAATGATTTGGATTCCTTCTTAAAGAAGGTGCACCCACAATGTTACATGCGATCACCTAATGCACAAAAATGCTGACCAACGATTTGATCTCATTCTTGTACACTAAAATGACCTGCACTTTATATCTGAGTTCACAATCTTCTCAGAATTTAGAGTAACTGTTATAAGTCTTCGTGCACGTACATCATTCTTAATCACAGTGTTGAAAGAATGATGACTCACGTAGTCCGTTCGGTGCATGGCACTACCTTCCACTTACACGAACATATCAACCCGAAGCCCTTTCTGCTTCTCCTAATCAAGATAGATCGTTAAGGTTGACATGTTATAGTCTAGATGAATTTTCCAATGCCATTTATGAGTACGAACAATCATTTATAATTTATAAGGACCTATGACTATAATCTTCTGTGTGATAATCTCATTACTCACACCTTAGTCAAATACAATGTAACTTAGGAACCTTACACGTATATCATAAGAAAATATTCAAACAGATATGTGTTGTGCAAATATCTACCTAAATAAATAGATAAATATTTGTACATTTTACTTGCAAGTGCACAAGATTAAAACGATAGTATAGTAGGCAAATACGAGATCATTCCCACGAGGATTGGTAAATTATGCTTAAAAAGATTTCCTAAATAATAAGATGAGTGAAAAGAAATAAAAATATTAAAAAGATCTAATAAGAAAAGTGGCAAAAATATTGAGGAATTATAATAGGAGGTATGGTAGGGCTTCGATATCCACCGCTAATCATACTCAATTAAGATTCACAATGTGCACAATACTACAATCATAACATGATGCTTAATGTTTATCAGCCACAAGGGAATGGTATCTTCTCCTAAAGTTATTGATTTTCGTAAGCAACGAGTTAGGCATGGTATCTACTCTAACTCTTTTCTTCCTTGAAGGATTTAGCATGGTATCTACTAAGTTGTTCTTCAAGAAAGCATAAATCTATGGAAATCGGTAAACGCACTCAGATTGGAATATGGTATCTATTCCAGTTGTCTTTATGTTGATTAATCAAAGAACCTGTGGCGGGGTTCTTTTGCTACTCTATTATGCTCAAGAGTTGGTCATCCAAATTGACATAAATAACAAATCCATACCACATTCATATGATAGCACATGCGAGGAATTCAAGAAACTAGAATTAATCAAGTTAAGCATCAATATATGAATTGTAGCAAAGCAAATTGAAAAACTTAAAGAGACATGATTAGGGCTTCAATCGAGCCCTAATTAAAGTATTAGTTACAACTAATATTGACTAAAACTATATACATATAGAAAATAAATAAAGGAAGAAAGAAAAACCAAGAATTCTTCTTGAAGTAGCCTCCAATTCTTCTTCCCAAGCTTGTGTGTCTTCTCTTCAAAGGTTAGAGGCCTATTTATAGGGATTAAAGAAGCTCTAAAAGCCCTAGGAATCCTAGAAAAATTGTAAACAGGTCTACTAGTCGAAATAGAATAAGTACAAGTTTTTTCCTTTTCTGAAATTTCAATCCAAGTAGGAAAAGGATTCCAAATTCACACAGATTTATGATTCTTTATTGCGGGCGACTTTGGCATAGTAAAAGTCCGAATTAGGAAAGACCTATTTCTGACATATTTGTTCTATTTTTTATTACCCTTCCAACGCTATCACTTTTGTTGCAATCCGATACTTGAGCCAAAAGTTAGAATTAAATTACTGAGACATGCTCATTCTGGATTCTTTCCAAAAATAACGAATTTTTGCCGACTTCTCTTTTCTTAAATTCAAAATTGATTTGGAGTTGAATCTTTCCAAAAGTGAGTTTGCTGACTTCGTTATAATCTTGGAATTTGATGGATTTTCTTCCAAAACCTATAAAATAAAAGAAAACACAAAGCATCAAACTATAACAAAACTAAGAGCTGAACATATGTAAATTAAAGGACTTGAATATGTAACATTCAGCACTTATCAATATGGACATGTAAAGCAATAATATATATGTCCAGTGTTCAATATTATACAATTATAGAAAAGTAACTTCAATGCAATTGTAGTTTTGGACACCATCCTACCAACACTGGTACGTGCCAGCTAACAACCATGGACTTACTATACATGTTAACCCTATGGTCAAAGGTTTATTTATTTTTATGTTTGGCCTTGGATCCAATAGTTGTTTTGTGACCGATGCACCATACTTGAATGGGGTTCATGGTTACGGATGTTATTAGCAGTGTGGGCCAACCGAGGTCGTACTTGGTCAGGCTATTAATGATGGATGGTAAAGTACATATCCAGGGTACTAGTGTTGTATTACAGTCCCTCGAGACAATGCTAACCTTGTCAGGAATGGGTTAATATCCTAGGTAGACCATATAGAGTTGAACTATTATATGATTTTCTTATTACAACATATATTATATCTATACTGCATCCATGATGATAATGTCAAATGATGAACTGTAATCGTGCATTGATGCATGTGATTTATTAATAACTGAGTTCACTACATGATAACATGTCACCATGTATATTATTACTCACTAAGCCGTGGACTTACGCTTGTATCTTTTCCACTTATGAAACATTTGTTGTTTTATAGTTGGTCTACCTTTAGATGTTGGATTCGAAGATCACTCATGGTATTCTCTTATGCTTCCGTTGTATGGTATTCTCTTCTTGAGTAGTAGCAGATCCCTGGGTCCTATTCCTTGTGGAATGGGACTGGTAGATGAACCATGAAGTTAATTACTAGTTAATTAATTTCTCAAGACGTTACACTTATGCCATTCTTCTCTTTCCACTATTAAACACTTCGATGTTTTGCAAGTTAGTAGGTTTGGTGGACTTTCTGAGCAAGTGTTTTGCAAGGATGAAGATGCCAGGCGAATAGCCATTTATTCAGATTTAAGTAGAATAAGTTGGTAGTATTTCACCATATAGGTATTTATTCTTGGAAGCTCTAAGTTGAAAATTGATGCTAGTAATCGTTCTAATTAAAGAAAACTAGAATTGTCTTAGATGATGTTCTTTTTGCTATAGTTTTTGTAACGCCCCGCCTTTTACAAAAAGACGTAAGTGAAATTTCGATTTTCACGTGACATTACGACATCATCAGAGTTATAAATTGGTAGCGGAATATATTTTTTCTTAACATTGACACATCAGAGCTTCTAACAAAAATACTTCAAAATATATATAAAAAGTGTAATTAAATAATTACATATTAAAATAGTATTTGTACCACATATAGCACAGATAATTTACAACCAAAACACTCACAATAAATGTAAATATTGTTTTGCGAATATAATAATAATAATAGACTAGATATAGTAGTCCACAAAAAATGGGAGGCATTCCATCCTTAGATACTGCTACCAAGATCACCTAAAAGTCTGGATAATCTTGATACTCTTCTTCTTCATAACCTGTATTAATATATAATACAGAGAAACAATAATACAAAAATTCCTAGTGAGTCCACTGTTTTCAATAATGATACGATTGCTGATTTATTAGAAATAAAGAACACAATGCAATGACATAATAAAATGACAGTTTTATATGCAGTCTTATTATAAAATAAATCATGAGCCTCTTGCATTCAATCTTATAGAGACGTAACTCTAACAAATAGATTCAAGGAGACGTCACTCCAGTTATTAGAATCTAGGAACATAACTTCTGTCTAGCGTGTTATAGGAGACGTAACTCCCGTTTAGCGAATGATAGGAGACGTAACTCCCGTTTAGCGCGTTCTAAGGAGACGTCACTCCTCTAACAATTTGTCTAAGGAGACGTCACTCCTCTAATAATTATTATCTTTTTGGCACAGGCAGACGTCACTCCCTGGTCCGTAGGCAGACGTCACTCCCTACTCTGTTCTTTATTAATATTTTTGGCTTAGGCAAACATCACTCCCAACTTTGCTATAATTAAATTCATTAATTAAAATAACAAAATATGCAAATTCCACATGCGCAACCAATTAAATAAAGCAGAAATCATAACATTAGGAAAATTCAGCATCACCCTCAGTGAGTATTTCAGTGAGTAAGAAATACTCACTGTTCTTTGCTACAAAGAGAGATCCACAAGAATAATGCCTGCACAGTTATATACATTTGATAATATATTAGTATAAAATACTAAGAACCTATTTTAACATTTTATCACTTTCGACTAATAAATCACTTATCCTAATTTCTAATATCGCTTAGATATTATAACGGCATAAAATGGGTTAATTATATTACCACATATTTCGTGTGGGCATTATTACGGCATTTATTAATTAGGGACTAAAATACCCTTTAATTAAAAGGAGTATTACCACGGCATTAGCATTAAAAGCTTATATATTTTTGTACCAAATCGACATAGTCACTCCATTAATGGGTTTTATATTTTAAAAGTACACAAGCGGTACAATATAAATAATTCTTATTTTAATCTTATTATAAAATTTAGGTGGAATAACGGCATTAGTGTTACTAATGCCTAAAAATACTTTTAGAATATTTTTGGCGGCATAACAGCGCTTTTGTAAAATATTACTTTTTACTCGGGCATCACAACAGCATGATTTATTATTTAAATACGCATCTTGAAATACTCTGTTAAAACACAACTTAAAACATTAGAATATTTTAACTTGAAAATCATGATAACAAAGGTATATCACAAAATATACAATTTTTAAAATATACTTTTAAACATCTATATCCTTCAGCCCATATATAACACATACATGGTTCGGTAATCCAATATATATATATATATATATATATATATATATATATATATATATATATATATATATATATCAAAAAGCAACGATTCTTAGTACTTACTAATTGCTTCTAGAACTTGGTAGAACTTGTCTCCTTTTGCTGAAGTTGACCGAAAGTGAAGGAGACTTTACCTTTTTCTTTTTATCCTTCCTTTTCCTTTGCTGGAAACTGAAAGTAAGAAGAGAGGAATAGTTTTTTTTTTCTACTATCTTTTGCACAGACCCGAGAGTGAGAGATGAGGAAAGCTGGGTTTTAAGAGCTTCTATTTCTTTTCTTTACTGATTCTAAGCTAAGAAGGAGAAGAGAGAGCTGTTGTTTTTGGGAAAGAAACAAAGAATTTCTGCAGCTTCTACTGCTGCAAATCACAAGAGAAAAGGGAGAAAACGAGAGAGCCTTTGGGAAGAGGAAGAAAGTGTGCGATGACATGAAGGGCTGCTCTCCTTATATAGTGAATTGGATGGTTTGGATGCATCACAGGTGTTCTTGAATCGATGGATGGGGTTGATTCATACAAGTGTTGTGCTGTCCAGGCGTGGGCAGCAAGAAGAGATGGAGATAAGGGAGCTGCACCTTCTTTGGACGGTTGGATCTGCTCGGGTGGGTTGTGATCGATGGATGGGGTGCTTCTACGTGGGTGGGGAGCTGATCGTGTGGGCTGAGTCTATAATTCCATATGGGCTGGGTCCATTTTAACTAAAATGGGTCCACAAACTTATTAATGCTAAATTTTCGTCCAAAACATGGTACCATTTTTCGTGGGTATTTTCGGGTACTAAACGGAGTCTAAAAATTAGGAAATTCAGAGGGTAGTTAGAGGACTTAGAGACAAGCGTTCTGGCTTTTGAATCGACCAAAACGGAGTTCGTTTGACCCTGTTTCCGTTTTTTCAAAGTTTAAGGTTCGTTTGAGTTTTTATCAAATTAAAACTATAAATACTTCTAAATGAATATTTATTTTCATAAATATTCATATTTATTCTTTTAAATTATTATTAGGTCTTAAATCATATTTTAAGATATTTTATTCAATATCTTAAAATACGGGGTATTACAGTTTTACTTTGATAGTTTGTATGTGTAGTAACTCCAGCTAATTACAAGTTAATTATTGTGGAGGTGCTACAAGTAATACTCTAAATTGACTAATTTAATTAAACAATTTTGGAGGTGTTACACTAAAACCTTGGCCAAAGAGGGGAACGTCTGTGGTGTATCCTTTGGAGATGGAGGTGTATCTAGCTATTGGTTTTGGACTTGATATGGGCTTAGCCACATCTTTTTAAGCCTTGTTGGGCTCTCTTAGTAGTCGGGCCTTAGAGGCCGGTTAGTATGTGGTATGGTCCTCCATTACTCAAGTTAGTGAGCCTATTAGAATGTGTTCAAATTTTTTGGAACAAAAATTGCAGCCCATGCCTTGTATCATATACTGAACCTGAATGGTACAAAAATTCTTTAGTATGGTTGCTGAAAAGAGAAAAACAATTATGGAAAATGGCTTCCACAAGGACATGAATAGTATGTGTCAAAAATGTAAAAGCCAACTCTAAATTTGCTTCAAGACAAAATCAAATTTGCTTTCTTTGTGTCAATGAAATCAACCTAGTTCAAATTTGAAGGGCTTTCTGTGAGGCAAGCATGAATAGATGCTCCAAAGTCCAAAGAGGATGTTGAAATTGAAAAACACATTTTATCACACTTTTATGCCAAAAAGCCAAAATGAACTTTTTATTGTGGACATATCAAGCATTTAGATTATATAACTTACTTATAAATGCTATGTTTCACATTGATTTTTTATTAAGGGAGACTGGGCTTTATAAATGATTATAAAATGTTTAACTATTTTTTTTTTTTTTTTTGCATTTTTGTGATTGTATTGGAAAATAGAGTTTTGTCTATTAAAAAAAAAAACTTGAAAAAAGTTTTTAGAAAAAGCCTCATTTTCAAGATTTCCCCATTTAAAAAAAAAAATCTTGCCTCAAATTTTTTAAATGTGGCAATCGACCCCTCCGGAAATTTCAAACATTGGCAAGATTGCGCATCTATTAGCCATTTTTCGTCTTTTCTTACGGAAAATGACCCACACATGTTGAACGTGGGTTTTTAGGGGATGGAGTCCCCAAATGGGGGTAGCCAACCAAGCCTCTCCCCCACCCCTTTATTTATTATGGGTTAAATACAATTCATCCCCCCGAAGTTGTCAGCCATTTTCAATTTGGCTACCAAAGTTT
The DNA here is from genome assembly GCF_958979055.1 of Alnus glutinosa. Lineage (NCBI taxonomy): Eukaryota > Viridiplantae > Streptophyta > Magnoliopsida > Fagales > Betulaceae > Alnus > Alnus glutinosa. The sequence continues at coordinate 14,444,129 of NC_084887.1, forward strand.
AAAAATTTGCAATGTACCCCCCCAAAGTTGCAAAAATTTTCAATTTAGGCATTCTGTCACCCTCACCCATTAAACCTGACGGATAAGTGAACACGTGTATGTCACGTGCACTGTTCAAAGATAACGTCCCCTTTATACCCTTATTTTAGCACGTTAAATTACCAAAATGCCTTTGAAAACAACAAACGCCTTTAGACAAATTAAATAAAGAGCCACGGACAAACTTAATTCGAGAACTTTTGTTGTCTTCAAGCCGACAGGGTCATGGTCTGAGCTTTTAAGGTTTCTTCAAAAAGCAACCCATGGAATCTTCCACTGAAATCAACACCTCCGGGTCCACGCAGCGCAGCGGGGCCACATCTTCAATTGAGCGAATTCGTTATTGTGAGCGGCCGATGATGGTGAAAACAACCCACACCAACGAAAATTTTGGTAGGAGACTCGTGAGTTGCGAAAATTGGAAGGTAAGTTAGTGACTCGAATTTTTTCTGTTCTTGTATTTTTGTGGTGAGTATATAATGATTATTGGTTGTTTATGTTCGATTCTAATGTGGGCTTGTATGTCTCGGTCACTGTAACGCCCCGCTTTTACAAAAAGCGTAAGTGAACATTTTTGAATTTTCACTTGACATTACTAACTTATCAGAGTTAAATATTGGCAACGGATTATATATAGATATAATACAGACATGGGAATTAAATGACACTTCAGAGCTTCTACTGAAATACCTCAAAATAGATATAGTAAGCCAGTCAGTATAATTATACAAAGCAGTAGTAGTCATGCCTCACAGGGCATAATAGTCATACAAGCCAAAATATCTACATAACTGTAGAATTATAAATATTGTCTTGAGCTAGGTTAATAAACTGCAATAGGGTAGTTCCCAAAAAGAAGGCAGTCTAGCCTTACAAAAACCAATATCAGGAACCATCTAAGAGTTTGGATAGTCCTGATATTCTTCTTCTTCATAGCCTGAATTATCACACAATACAGGAAGAAAACAACAACATAAAATACTAAAGTGAGTCTACTGTTTCCCATAATAATATGAGTGCTGATTTATTTAATAAATGCAACATAATGCAATGGCTTCATAATTACATGTATACGCAATATATAATCTATGGTCATGAATCATAAACATAAATTGAATATAAACATAATCATAAAGCAATGATATGATAGTTTTAAATGTAGAGTTTTAGGTATTTCCCTATTTCCACTCCTCTGTTGGCCTAGGCACGGTTAGCTTATTTGAAGCCTGGGCTTCCTCCCTTTAACTTTTAATTATATTCTTTGGGAGTCTAGGCTCCTGGAAACCTTGGTTTTCCCTAGTGACCCAGGTACACCAGTTTTTGTATTTATTATTCTCTTTTCGGGTACTTTCTCATTCACTGAGAACCTAGGAACTCATGTGAAGCCTCATGTACCCACTTCGATCCAACAGCTTGTTATTAGATAGATTATTAAAAATAATAAAACATGCAAAGTCACATGCGCAAATAAATAAAGCAGTAAACATAATATTATAGGAAAAATCAACCAGCTTCGTCCTCAGTAAGTATAGAGATACTTACTAGTTTCTCCTCCAAAAGTTTTTCCTCTACAACTGCATAATTACAATCATGTGATAATACTAAATTAGTGATAAGGTATTACAAACATATTTACTATACTTATTCTCATGATATTATTCTAACAATCATTCTAATACTTCCATTTATAACTTGGATGACATAACAGCATTTTTGTTCTCTTAATTAAGATATTAAACGCCATTTTAAATTATTTAGTAATGAAACTTAAATATCTTCTTTTATTAACCATTACTTCCAACTAGTATATAGATATATACATATAACTCACCCTCACATACACATACACTGCCACTCTATTTTTAATCCCTTACCTTATTCTCTTCATGCACCACTTTCTTCACCCATCCCTTCTACTATACACACAGTAAGTACACACACTCTCACCACCTACACCTCACATATATATATACATTTATCACATGTTCGCTAACTAATCACACTCACTATCTCTTCTTTTGAAACACACATACACACAACTTCTCTCATTCTTCACTGGATGAACCCATTTAGCTTACATTTATCTACATACTCTTACTCAAATAAAACACACACATATATATTTATATAAACACAAACCAGGAACATCACACACAAACCCTGTCAGCCGTCTGGACGACGTGTCATCCCGTCCGGACGCTCATCTGTCCACTCTTCCATCCGTCCGGATGACGTGCCATACCATCCGGACGCCAGACAGATCAAGCATCATCCGTCCGAATGACGTGTATTTCCGTCTGGGCCCTTCACTGTATCGAGAAGCTTTTGTTCCAGCTTGCATCCGTTCGAACGACTCAGTAGCCCGTCCGGACAACGTGCAGTGATCGATCAGCTTCAGATTTTCTTTCCAAGTTCAAATAAGGGAAGATTGATGCAACCGTCCAGACGACGTGGATTCCCGTCTGGATGCGCTCATACATATGGCAAGAATCGCAATTCAAATATATCCGTCCGGACTACAGTCAGCTTTGTCCAGACTCGTGTTCAACAGATATGGAAATTGCGTATTCAACTTTAACAGTCTGGACGCCTGCCTATCATGGTCCGGACGCGCGCTCATCTGATATGGAAATTGCGTGTTGAAGATTAACCGTCCGGACGGTCATCCCCCTTGGTCCGGACGCGCAGAGCCTTATATGGAAATTACTTGCAGAGGACGTGCGACCGTCCGGACGCGGCTCTCAAAAAGGAAAGATTTTCAGCGAAAATATCAAAAATTCTGGCCACATAGTTGTCCGTCCGGATGGCACCCGTATATTACACTACTGTCGCCCATTTGAACCTCAGCCTATAAATAAAGGCCCCTGGGCATTGAAAACTGCAAGAATTCGGTATTGAATTCCTTAAGAGCTTAGAGAGTTATTGTGTGAAGTTATTGGAGCTGATTTGTTCTCTCTCAAGCTATTGCAAGTGTGCTGTTGCTGCGCTACAACTGAAGTCTATCTTAGGGGTCGGCCCTAAGATAAAGGATTCCATTGAAGACCCCTTCAGGTAGGAGACCTGGTTGGGAGGCGTTCGTGTTGGGTTACACGTTAGAGAGCAAGGTACGACCACTGCATCAGGGGTATGTGAGTGTTACTATCTTGTATCTAGTCTTGTCCTCTGAATAGTGGATATCCTAGGTTTGGCTGCCACGGAGTGGTTTTTCTCATCTTCAGTTTCTACTTCGTTAACAAAAATTCTTGTGTTGTTTATTTTCCGCATTGTTTATTTTTGTTAACACTTTGTGCACACACTTGCTGTTCATTTTAGAAGTCAATTTCATTTTTCAATATATATCGCCAACTCCTATGTCTCATGGTCGTGAGATGGGCTCTCATGCAACATCTTTATTCATTTCTATCAATGGGTGGCAGTAACTAGATCACTTGATGGGTCAAATGGGTCTAATCCAAATGGGCGTAGGCCTCTCTGGTTAGTTGCTTCTAGGAAAATGAAAGGCAATATTTTTTTCATTTAATTTTATTCTCCTTTTTTTTCTTATAAAAAACGTAAAATAGTAAAAAGAATAACCAATGAGTTTGAGTCATGGGTACAGCATTAAGATTTTAACTGATTGTTTGTTTGGCAAAGCCCTTTCCCTTTCATTTTTCATTTCTCCAAAAAAATAAAAAATAAAAAAATAACTAACTAACTCAAACTCATAGATTTACATTATCAAACAACTTTATTTATTATTCTCTCATAAAATATTTAAAACTCTTTTTTCACCTTTATATCACATCAATAAACTATTATTATTATTAAAGTGCAGGGATAATATTCATAAGGGCTCCTAAATTTTTCCTATGCAACTAGGGTGGGGGGTCATGACTCTCAATTTTTAAATTAAAAAATTAATCTTTATCAAAATTAACCTCCATTACTTGTTTACCCTCTAACCCTCTTTAAAAATGAAATTTGACTTCTAAAATAAATAGCAAGTGTGTGCACAAAGTGTCAACAAAAATAACTATGCGGAAAATAAATAACACAAGGATTTTTGTTAACGAAGTGGAAACTCGATTAAGAGAAAAACCACTTCGGGGCAGCCAAACCCAGGATATCCACTATTCAGAAGACAAAGCTAGATACAAGATTGTAACACTCACATATACCCGATGCAGTGGTCGTACCATGCTCTCTAACGTGTAACCCAACACGAACGCTTCCCAACCAGGTCTCCTACTTGAAGGGGTCTTCAATGGAATCCTTTACCTTAGGGCCAATCCCTAAGATAGACTTCAGTTGTAGCGCAACAACAGCACACTTGCAATGGCTTTAGAGGAAACTTAATCAACTCAACTGAAAAATTAAATGGACTTCTAATTTTAACAAGTGTGTGTGGACAGTGTGCAACAAAATATTAAATGCGGAAATTAAAGGAGACAAATTTTGTTGACGAAGTGGAAACTCAATTAAGAGAAAAACCACTCCGGGGCAGCCAAACCAAGGATATCCACTATTCAGAAGACAAGACTAGACACAAAGTAGTAACACTCACATACCCTTGATGCAGTGGTCGTACCTTGCTCTCTAATGTGTAACCCAACACGAACGCCTCCCAACCAAGTCTCCTACCTGAAGAGGTCTTCAATGGAATCCTTCACTTTAGGGCCAACCCCTAAGACAGACTTCACAGCTGATCAAATCACACACTGGCAAAGCTAGAGAGCTAGCAGATCTTCAATATCTCCCTAAACACCCTCTCTAAGCTGTAGAGAATTCACCACCGAATTCTGTTTTGAAAGCATGCCTCAAGCCTCTTATTTATAGGCTTTGGAAACCCAAAATTGAGTCAAAAACGGAGTCTGAGGCACGCGCATCCGGACGGGAGCCAGAGCCGTCCGAACGGGCCAAGTTTTTCTTGTCCGGAAAGTAATTCTGGAATTTTCTGCTGGGCCGTCCAAATGAGTCCGGATGCTCTATTTACGTAAAATTTTGTTAGCTTTCCAACGACACTGATTTCATCCCAATCCGATATTTGAGTAAAACGTTATGTCCAAAATACTGTAGGGTGTCCGGACGGCTTGACCGAGAGTCCGGACGGTCAACTGCAACCGCCTTTCCAAAGTTGCAATGAAAGCTTCCATAACAAGGCCACGTCCGGACGGTGTTGCCCTAGCGTCCGGACGGTTGCACTTTAGCTGCACGTAATTACCATAATAAGGCTTTGAGCGTCTGGACCCTGAAGGCTGATGTCCAGACGAATGAACTAGTGCACGTAATTTCCATATTTGAAGCTTGATTGTCCAGACCATGAAGGCTAGCATCCAGACGGTTGAACTTGGTATGCACATTCTTGCCTTATAGAGGACATCGTCCGGACGGGATCACACATCGTCCGGACAGTAGCAGCCGTCTTCCCATAACTGTGTCTTGAGGCAGAAACCCTAATGCTTGTCAAACACTGAATGGTGTCCGAACGGTATAGCCACGTCGTCCGAACGGATGCACTGGAACACTAGGATCTTCTCGAACTTTGAAGAGCTTTCGGATGATTTGCCATTACGTTCGGACGGATGCAAACTTGAACTGTTCGAAGCTTCTAGACAATGATGGGCGTCTGGACGGAAAGATCTCGTCGTCTGGACGAATGTTGCTGACTGATGAGCGTCCGAACGGAATACCACGTCGTCCAGACGGCTGACAGGGAACCGAAATAAATCCTTGAAAACTTCACAGAATCTTCTCGAAGAACATAGCTGAAGAGTAGACTCTGGGTAAAGCAGCATTCCTGTGAAAGCAGCAACATTACATAGAAGTGATTTTGTCCAACAGAATGCAACCAACACAAAAACTAACAAACTCCCCCTTTGGCCATTCTGGGACAAAAATCACTTGACCAGTTAAAAATACAATCCCGATCCAAATAAAAAATTACTACCCCTTTTTGTCACAAAGGGACAAAGGGAAAACATAGTAATGAGAAAAACCGCACAACAATTACTCCCCCTCAAAGTCTCAAAAGTACAAGGGTAAATAGAGTAATAATATCCACAGAAAAAAAAAAAACTTTCTAAAATCCAAAACAATAGGAAAATAGAGAAAAGTCTGCAAGTGGCTCAAAAGAGAGGAACAGAAATCCTCCAAGTACCAAATCCTGCTGATCCACTGAAATCAAGTAACGTAGAGAAATCCATAAAAGTTGGATTTGTACTACTTCGGCTTCTAGCTCAGGAAGCCGGGAACCACGAACTGAAAATCCTTCAATCTATTGATTTTGCAAAGCCTGAAACTAGTTATCCACAGATTGACATCCTCTAAGCAACTGGTCTGCAAGATAACTGAGGAGAGTCACCACTGAACCTCAAACTGATGCAGATCTAAGGGAATGCTACGGAAGGCTCTGCATGAGCTAGGGGGAAAAAGATCATCTTAATCCTGAGACCTTTGAAATTTGAACACCCAACTTCAACAACAGTCAATTTTCCAAAGGATCCATCTGTCAAACATTATGCTGGGAGCCGCTGGATATCATATTCCTGAATCAAAACCAACCAGAAATATCTCCAGAAATACCATTAGATCCTGTTAGTTCCAAAAATAATGTGGTATTTAACACGGCTGTCAAATGGATGCCAAAGAGAAATATAAGCAATGCAGCTACTCATAAGGCATAAATATATCATGATCAGCCCAACACACAGACAAAGAAGGATTTTCATGCACACTATCTCAAGAAAATATCCCAACAAATATTCCAATATTCTAAAAGCACAAAGACTTAAAAGAATAACTGAAGACACAATGAAGATCATGGGATGAAAAGAGATGTGCAAAAAATGCCAAAATCTCAGGAGAAATCCACGAGAAAAACACACAAGATGCCATGATAAATCAATAAAATTGCAAAGATGTGTGTATGGCAGAGAAAGAGACGTAAGTCTTAAACTAGTAGAGATCCTGTCCGAATGTATCACTTAACCATCCGGATGGCAACTGCTAGGTCAGCATATGGCAAGACTGCGCTTGTCCGGACGTAAGAATAGGTCCGTCCGGACGCTTCACACTGAAAAACAGAAGACTGAAGAAAAATTTACAGAATTTTAATTTTTCTCAAGTCAGTTTCAAAACACGCATGTATAATCCACTGATAACACAATCAGGGAGCATCTCAAAACTAAGCAGAGATATAAAAGAGAGTTGAGAGTTCAATCAGCACAAACATTTTCCTGGACATAGAAAATTCAAATAGACAGCTCAACTCATGCAATGCATGTCTGCGCTTGTCCGGACGTAAGAATAGGTCCGTCCGGACGCTTCACACTGAAAAACAGAAGACTGAAGAAAAATTTACAGAATTTTAATTTTTCTCAAGTCAGTTTCAAAACACGCATGTATAATCCACTGATAACACAATCAGGGAGCATCTCAAAACTAAGCAGAGATATAAAAGAGAGTTGAGAGTTCAATCAGCACAAACATTTTCCTGGACATAGAAAATTCAAATAGACAGCTCAACTCATGCAATGCATGTGTGTGTGTGAAGACTTAACCCACAAGGTATAACTATCACAGAAATGACAAAGAGCAACCAGATTTTCTAGACAAGAGAGAAAATCTGTGACAGATTAGCCAAAAGTCAAACCTTATAACTTACTAGGGCCTAGCCACCCTCATCTGATACACTCCCCCTGAGATGCAGCACCTAATTGTTTTACTTGTACCATGAAGGAGAAAGTAAAAAAATTTACTTGCACGTAGAGGGCAAGGCATATAGCAAATTCAGCACATAAGCAGTGAATATACAATTTAAAGTGCATAAGTCATATGATTTACTGCTTGATTCTTATGGTGCTACAATCTAAAGGGAATGCCAGAGTTTTTAGGTTCTAGGTTCAACTAGCATGTGGTCAATTTGGCCATCTTATCAAAAACCTCTTCTCTTATCCAGAATTTCTAGAAACAAAAAGTCAGAGAAGGAAAGATGTACCTTTAGGGGAGTCGTGGATAGTGCACATTTTTCATCGCATGAGAAAAGAAGCTATCCAATTTTTGCATATACAGGAAAACACTTGGCAAATTATAGTCAGAAACTCTCAATTATATCTAAACAAAGTAAATTAATACCCAAAGAATTGAGATATCAGGAGAAAATACATGCAATTATCTTTTATGCCAAAAGAAAAAATATCCTGCAAATTCTCCCCAATTTTTTTTTTTTTTGACTTTAAAAAAATGCAATATGGAAAAGACATCATGTGCAAGGCAAGATCAAACCTGATGATCCCAATATAGAAAAACAGTCGCTCGACCTGCTTTTTCTGTCTTCCCCAACAAGTACCTGCAATGCTCTCTCAAGAGAATAGGGGGCACACCAAACTGGTTCCTTGATTGCATAGTAAGCACACAAATATAACAAGTAAAAGTGTGAGCAATCAAACCTGATGCCTTAGGATTAGGAACCGAATCCTAGGCATGAACACCTTCTCCTACTAGGTGCATTCATTCCCCCTCATGGGGTGAATGGTCTCATCCTTTGTAACGCCCAGTAATTTCAAGCGCTTAAGAAATCATTGATATTGTTGAGGAGACAATATCTACATGTTTTTATAAGCAAACCTAAAGTTGTTTTGAAAAATTAAAAGATCAAAACCTAAAAACCCTTAAAAACCTAAAAGTAACATTTAAGCTTTAAACTTTGATTAAACCGAAAACAAGTCAAACAGACTCAGATTTAGATAATTCAAAAACCATTGTGCTTACAAAAGAAAGATCTATCGTGTGGAAAAAGTTAGTAAAAAGTCCACCAGTTGACTTTTTGACCTGAGCCTAAATAACCCAATTGTCGATATTAAAAGAAAAACTGTCAAGAAAAATATCTCCATGCTTCTAGAAACATTTATGTATAAAAAACAAGAGTAATGATGAAAGGATAGGATATCTCAAAGAGTAATCATGACAAGAAAGAAAAATCAATAAAGTAAGTGTGAACGCAGAAAATGGATAAAAGATATTTTGGCTTTATAGACAAAAACTTTGACTTGATTGGAACTAAGTCAAAACGAACTCGAAATGGGATGAACCAAAAAGAGAAAGTCTTTGTCATGAAGTCCTCTATCTACCCTCAAAATTTCACATCAATCGGAGTAGGTTTGACAATCGAAATAATTCTCGGAGTAGGCTGCCCTCTAGTTGGACGAAAATTCCATAATCCAAATTTGCAAGACATTATCCAATAAGCTAATTCTTTTATTACATTTTGGACCTAAATGCCCCTGCTTTCCTCCTATAAATAAGCATGCAAGGCCCTTTGTTTTTCCACACAAATCCTAGACAACTTTCAAGAAAGCTTTTACTTTGGTTTTCTCTCCCTTTTTCTCTCCTTCTACCACACAACCACTTTGGTGTTCTGGAAGTTATTTTTCTCTCCAAATCAAATTGGTAAGTAAAAATTGACACTTCTTCCTTACTATTTGATTTCATTACTTGTTTATTTATTGCGTTACTACGGAGTTGGTTTAACAACCTCCGTATTCATTTACTTTAAAATGCAATCCTACAAAGTGGCTGTGCCGCTAATTTCCCTATCCCTTTACATAAAAATATTATCCTGTTAGGATTCATGTTTAAGTGTTATATTACCAAGAGCATTATGCTGCGTTTCGATGCTTAAACATGAAACGCTGTAATATTTTCTCAATGAATCGTTGTAGGATTCATGTTGAAGTAATTACCTTTTAATTGATAACTAAAAATGATGAGTAAAGTGATGTAAAAATATACACATTTTTAATATTGGAAAAAGGACTGATGTATATATCATCTTCTTTGTATATATTTGTTACAGAAAAGGAGCTAAGAAACTACACCAAGGACAGTAAGTATGGATGTACTTACTGAGGAATGATTCTATGTTTCATTAGGACTGTGTGATATGTGTTTATTGCATGTGGTTGATCATGCATTGCTTGTTGTGTCCAATTAATATAACGGCTGATGAGATAGCCATCAACAAGCTGATGTAGTAGCAAGTGGAAGGAAGGCTAGTCAGTGGATCCAGGGGGTTCATAGTGACCCAGAGGTGTCCGAAGTCCTAATATATAACTAATGTTGGGACCGGTAGGATTCCAGTGCAAACAGGTAAGACTTTAAGTGTGAGGCAAAGGACATGAACCGGTTTGGATACCTAAGAACGAGAGGTCTGAAGTAAGATGATCATAAAACACAAACTAAATGGTTACTACGATGCATATTCATACAACTCTTGCATTTATATTATTTATGAACTGTTATTAATCTGATGGTAACTTAGATATGAAAATGGATGACTCACTTGTTTGTCTATGTAAATATGATGACGTCATATTTGCATAGTTACTGATGCAGATCTGAAGAATGAAGGCATGGACCCATATGCCAGTTTTGATGGTTTTTGAAACCATCAACGAACTATCATGTGCTAACTTAGAAATTGCTAGTTGTGCTTATATGTGTTTTGTTTTATGGCATGTAAATATTTATAACAATGTCATGTTTGGCATGTTTTATGTTATATGCTTATGTGCCGCCTGTGGCACTAATTTTGATGCACCTAGTGTGCATATGGCATGTAAAGATAAACCTAAGTAACTTTTAATAAACGTATCGAGGTATTTCAGTCAGCTCTAATGTGTTATGCTATCAAGTCCTAACTCTTTAGAAGAAAAATATTCCGCTGCGACAGTTTATCTCCGATGTAGTAATGTCACGTGGAAACCAGAGGTTTCTGCTACGAATTTGCAGGCTCAAATTTGGGACGTTACATCCTTCTTGACCCATACCTGCTTAACCCATGGAGATGGTTTGCGGGTCATGTTCATATTGGCCATACTCTGTAGCATATCTTGCATCAAGCTCAGCAACCCTTCATAGCCATGGTTGCTAGTGGGCTTCTGTGGCTTCCTCTTGTAGTGCCTTGGTTTGTTCTTCTTTGATTTGCCACTCTGATAGGCAGGAACAAACTGCTGCTGATGCCATGAAGCCTGAAGTGTCGTAGGAGGTAAAGTGCCTGATGTAGCTCTTGTTGGCAGCTTCTTTGGCTTTTGAGCCTGGAGCTATGGACACTTGAGTCGGATGTGACCGGTGATGCTGCAGTGATGGCAGGTGGGCAAGCTTCTTTTGGTTGAATGCTTCTTGACATTCTCTGCAGAATTATAGTTAGCATTCTTACAAATAACATTGCCCTTACCTTTTATATGTCTCCTATGCGGAGGGACATATTTTGCTGAGGAAGAATCTTCAACTTCACTTTTCCTCAGAGCGTCCTGCTTAATCCAAGGCCTGTGGGATTTCAACAAATAACAATTTGGCCTAATATGACCAATCTTCCCACAATTATGACAAGTAGGGACAAACTTACCATAAGCTTGTGTACCTGTATCTTTGGATTTTGGCATCACATGATTAGTTAAGCAAGAATTTTCTAAACAAGCTGTATCTACTATCACAGGTTTAATATCAATAGAATCTATTTCAGAATCAGAAGCATGTGAAGTAGAAGTACTCATATCATCAACAATTGAAGCAGGCTTGAATGAATACAAAGCATGCTTTTCAAATTATCACTTGAGAATTTTTTCAAGAGATCCTCAGATTCTTTTAATTTATTCTCAAGTGTATCAATAATGTTAAATAGCATGGTATTTTCACATCTCAAAGAGTCAATCAAAGCATGTGATTCAGATAACTGAACAATCAAAAACTCTTTTTCTTGCTTCACCTTTTTGAGATCTTTTGGAGAAACAATTTTATTTATTTTAGCAAAAACTTTAGAGAGCTCAATATCATGATTTTCTTCAGATAACTGAGAGAAATCCATGATAAAAGGTGTAATCAAAAAATAGAAGTCACAAGAGATGAGGATCACACTCAAGAAATAAATCCTTTAAGCGGAGTGTGCCTACTCTGATACCAATTGAAAAATTAAATGGACTTCTAATTTTAACAAGTGTGTGTGAGCAGTGTGCAACAAAATATTAAATGCGGAAATTAAAGGAGACAAATATTTTGTTGACGAAGTTGAAACTCAATTAAGAGCAAAACCACTCTGAGGCAGCCAAACCCAGGATATCCACTATTCAGAAGACAAGACTAGATACAAAGTAGTAACACTCACATACCCCTGATGCAGTGGTCGTACCTTGCTCTCTAACGTGTAACCCAACACGAACGCCTCCCAACCAAGTCTCCTACCTGAAGGGTTCTTCAATGGAATCCTTCACCTTAGGGCCAACCCCTAAGATAGACTTCACAGCTGATCAAATCACACATTGGCAAAGCTAGAGAGCTAGCAGATCTTCAATATCTCCCTAAACACCCTCTCTAAGTTGTAGAGAATTTACCACCGAATTCTGTTTTGAAAGCATGCCTCAAGCCTCTTATTTATAGGCTTTGGAAACCCAAAATTGAGTCAAAAACGGAGTCTGAGGCACGCGTGTCCGGACGGGAGCCAGAGCCGTCTTGACGGGCCAAGTTTTTCTTGTCCGGAAAGTAATTCTGGAATTTTTTGCTAGGCCGTCCGGACGGGAAAATCTTTCCATCTAGAAGGAAGTATAATGGCCATTCGGGTGCTCTATTTACATAAAATTTTGTTAGCTTTCCAACGACGCCAATTTTGTCCCAATCCGATATTTGAGTAAAACGTTATGTCCAAAATACCGGAGGGTGTCTGGACGGCTTGACCGAGCGTCCGGACGGTCAACTGCAACTGCCTTTCCAAAGTAGCACTGAAAGCTTCCATAACAAGGCCACGTCCGGACGATGTTGCCCTAGCATCCGGACGGTTGTACTTTGGCTGCACGTAATTACCATAATAAGGTTTTGAGCATCTAGAACCTGAAGGCTGATGTCCGGACGATTGAACCGGTGCACGAAATTTCCATATTTGAAGCTTGATCGTCAGGACCATGAAGGCTGGCGTCCGAACGGTTGAACTTGGTATGCACATTCTTGCCTTATAGAGGACATCGTCCGGACGGGATCACACATCATCCGGATGGTAGCAGCCGTCTTTCCATAATTGTGTCTTGAGGCAGAAACCCTAATGCTTGTCAAACACTGAATGGCATCCGGACGGTAAAGCCACGTCGTCCGGACGGATGCACTGGAACACTGGGATCTTCTCGAACTCTGAAGAGCGTTTGGACGATTTGCCATTACGTCCGGACGGATGCAACCTTGAACTGTTCGAAGCTTCTAGACACTAATGGGCGTCCGGACGGAAAGATCTTGTAGTCCGGACGAATGTTGCTGACTGATGAGCGTCCGGACGGAATACCACGTCGTCCGGACGGCTGACAGGGAACCGAAATAAATCCTTGAAAACGTCACAAAATCTTCTCAAAGAACATAGCTGAAGAGTAGACTCTGGATAAAGCAACATCCTTGTGAAAGCAGCAACATTACATAGAAGTGATTTTGTCCAACAGAATGCAGCCAACACAAAAACTAACATCAACAATCTCTCAAAATAACTTCCCTGAGCACTTGTGGAATTCAATATCGAATTCTTACAGTACTCAATGCCCAAGGGCCTCTATTTATAGGCCGAGGTACAGAATGGGCTACTGGAGTGATATATGCGGGTGCCGTCCGGACGGTGGACACGGGCCGTCCGGACGGATAACTATGCAACAAATTTTTCTGAAAATTTTGCTGAGAAATCTTTCCTGTTTAAGAGTCGCGTCCGGACGGTGAGACAACGTCGTCCGGACGGCCACACGTCCACTGCAAGTAATTTCCTTATAAGGCTTCACGCGTCCGGACCATGGGGGATGAACGTCCGGACGGCTGATCTTCAACACGTAATTTTCATATCTGCTATGCACGAGTCCGGACCATGAAAGGTAGGCGTCAAGACAGTTGAAGACATATCGGCAATTTCCTTAACTGTTGAACGTGAGTCCGAACCAAGGCTGTCTAACGTTCAAACGATGATATTTGAATTGCGATTCTTGCCTTATATAAGAGCGCGTCCAGACGGGAATCCACGTCGTCCGGATGGTTGAAGTAATCTTCCCTTATTTTGAACTTGGAAAGAATTTGAGACTGTTCGATCACAGAGAGGTGTCCGGACGGGCTGCTGAGACGTTCGGACGGATGCAAGCTGGAACAATAGCTTCTCGAAACAGTGAAGGTCCGGACGGGAATGCACGTCATCCGGACAGATGATGCTTGGTCTGTCGGGGCATCCGGACGATGTGACACGTCGTCTGAACAGATGGAACAGTGGACAGATGGGCGTCCGGATGGGATGACACGTCATCCAGACAACTGAAAGGGAACCAAAATCTAACTTGTAAGCAGTGCAGAATCTTCTGATATCACTCTGAATAGTGGAATCCCTGATAAAAGCATCTATACATACAAGTGATTTTGTCAACTAGAATGTAGCCAATCAAAACCTAACAAACTCCCCCTTTGGCCATTCTGGGACAAAAATACTTGACCGGTTTGGAAATACATTCCCAGTCCAAAAATAAAAATTACTCCCCCTTTTTGTCACAAAGGGACAAAGGGTAAAACAGAGTAATAAAAGAAACAACACACCCCAATAAAAATTACTCCCCCTAACGGTCTCAGAAGGACTCGGGAATCAGAGTAATATTAGTTCAACAGTTTTACAAAAGTAGCTAAATATAACACAATTGTCACAAAAGAAAACTGAAAAGATAGCTACCAAAAACAAATTACAGCCAGAGAAACTTAATCATCCGCTGCCATGGGTGCATCCTCCTCATCTTCACTTCTGCCAGGATGATGGTACTTGAGGCACTCCTGGTGATCCAGCTGATTCTGCTCTACCCACTTGTTGATGGAATGCACCTCCTACTGTATAGAAGTGATGGACTGCTGCATGGTGCTCATGCCTCCCTGAATAGCAGCTAAGGCCTCCATGATCTGTGAAAAATTGATCTCTGGCTCTGAAGGCGGGACTGTCTGAGAGAATAAAGCCATATTTGGAAAACCGACTGGCATGGCAGCAGGAATGGGCACCTCATCATCGGAGTCATCTCTCCGCAGCTGTGCATTAGACTTCATCAAAGTCTGCTTGCTGATGGGATGTTGAATCTTCATCTTCAGTTCTCCAGTTATGTTGATGCCTGACTGAAGAATGATCTAAGTGAGCAAGCAGCCAAAAGGGAGACCGGTATTACCCTCATCACGGGCCTCTAGCATGATGCTCATAATATGCTTGCACTGAAAAAAAGGCAAGCGGAGGTGGATGGCATAAACGAACTGAGCCTTTTTCAGAATCAGGTCACAGCGCCTGACAATGGGCCATAGGTTGTGCTGCACTATCTTGGCCAACAAGCGATGAGCAGGAGACAGTGCGCCGATCTGGATGGTGGTAGCACGCTCTTCTCCCTATGGAACTGCATGGAAGAACTCTCGGAGATCGTCCATAGAGGGAGGAATCACCACCTCATTATAAGGACTGCCGGGCAGATCAAGGACTGGAACGCCTATAAAGTGACTGATGATCTGGGGATTAACAGTGATGATGTGCCCATCAACAGTGGACTGCAGTACCATCCCATGATCATCATCCTGCGCCACCTCCAGGTTGGCATAGAAGAGTCTGACCAGCCTGGTGAGAACAATGCAGGCACAAGTGTAGAGGTATCCCAAGTGGTAAGTCTGAATAGTCTCATAAATACTATCCAATGGAGGCACCATAATGTCAGATTGAACCACATTGCGCTCCGTAATGACTGTGTGGCCATGATTTTGGCTTGTTGGGTGCTCCTCTCTTCCTCTATCCTCTGGCGAACCCTGCGCTGGGAACTGACGGCAGACATGATTCTGCACAAAAAGACCAATAAGATTTTGCCAGGAATAGTCCAAAAATGTGCTTGTTAGGTCAAGATAAAAATTGGGCAGAATAACAGCAATAAATAGACTTTTGTAAAAATAAAGACAGAGAATAGCACAATTAAGTTCTAAAAACATCATCACAAATAATCCCAACATGGCAGATATATGTATCTATAATCTCAAAATATTTCGAAAAATTCTACTAGTTCAAAATAAATAAACTGTAAAGAGAAAGACTGGAAGAATACCTGGAATGTGAGAGAGATGTAAAAAGACAAAAAGGAGCAAGAAAAATCCAAAGGCTCACTTTACTCACAAGCTGCCAAAAAGAAGGATTTGGTGGGGTAGGAAGAAAAAAGGCGAGCAAGGGTATATGTAGCACCTGAGGGGTCCCCGTCCAGACGGTATATTAATGCCGTCTGGACGATTTTAATTAACCGTCCGCCCAATGATGGTCGCGCGCGTCTGGATGAAAATCAGTACCTGTCGGACGACTAAACTCCACCTCCGTTCGGACTCCAAGGAAGTTCGTTCGGACCACTAAGCTTCACCCGTCCGGACACTTCACACTGAAAGATAGAGAACTGAAGAAAAATTTGCAGAATTTAATTTTTCTCAAGTCATTTTCAGAACATGCATGTATAATCCATTGATAACACAATCAGAACTAAGCAGAGATATAAAAGAGAGTTGAGATTTTAATCAGCACAAATATTTTCCTAGACATAGAAAATTCAAATAGTCAACTCAACTCATGCAATGCGTGTGTGTGTGTAGACTTAACCCACAAGGTATGACTTTCAATGACATGACAGATGGTAACAGATTTTCTTGACAAGAGTGAAAATCAATGACAGATTAATCAAAAGTCAAACCTTATAACTTACTAGGGCTTAGCCACCCTCATCTGATACACTCCCCATGAGATGCAGCACCTAATTGTTTTACTTGTACCATGAAGGACAAAGTAAATGTTTTACTTGCACGTAGAGGGCAAGGCATAAATTAAATTCAGCACATAAGCAGTGAATAATTAAAGCACAGAATTCATATGATTTATTGCTTGATTCTTATGATGCTGCAATCTAGAGGGAATGCCTGAGTTTTTAGGTTTTAGGTTCAACTAGCTTGTGGTCAATTTGGCCATCTTATCAAAAACCTCTTCTCTTATCCAAAATTTCTAGAAACATAAAGTCAGAGAAGGAAAGATGTACCTTTTAGGATTCATGTTTAAGTGTTATATTACCACGAGCATTATGCTGCGTTTCGGTGCTTAAACATGAAACGTTGTAATATTTTCTCAATGAATCGTTGTAGGATTCATGTTGAAGTAAATACCTTTTAATTGATAACTAAAAACGATGACTAAAATGATGTAAAAATATACACATTTTTAATATTGGAAAAAGGACTGATGTATATATCATCTTCTTTGTATAATTGTTACAGAAAAGGAGCAAAGAAACTACACCAAGGAGAGTAAGTATGGATGTACTTACTAAGGAATGATTCTACGTTTCATTAGGACTGTGTGGTGTGTGTTTATTGGATGTGGTTGTTCATGCGTTGCATGTTGTGTCCAATTAATATAACAGCTGATGAGATAGCCATCAACAAGCTGATGTAGTAGCAAGTGGAAGGAAGGCTAGTCAGTGGATCCAGGGGGTTCATAGTGACCCAGGGTGAGTCCAAAGTCCTAATATATAACTAATGCTGGGACCGGTAGGATTCCAGTGCAAACAGGTAAGACTTTAAGTGTGAGGCAAAGGACATGAACGGGTTTGGATACCTAAGAACGAGAGGTCTGAAGTAAGATGATCATAAAACAAAAACTAAATGGTTACTACGATGCATATTCATACAACTCTTGCAATTATATTATTTATGAATTGTTATTAATCTGATGGTAACTTAGTTATGAAAATAGATGACTCACTTGTTTGTCTATGTAAATATGATGACGTCATATTTGCATAGTTACTGATGCAGATCTGGAGAACGAAGGCATGGACCCATATGCCAGTTTTGATGGTTTTTGAAACCATCAACGACCTATTATGTGCTAGTTTATAAATTACTAGTTGTGCTTATGTGTGATTTGTTTTATGGCATGTAAATATTTATAACGATGTCATGTTTGGCATGTTTTATGTTATATGCTTATGTACCGTCTGTGGCACTAATTTTGATGTACCTAGTGTGCATATAGCATGTAAAGATAAACCTAAGTAACTTTTAATAAACATATCGAGGTATTTCAGTCAGCTCTAATGTGTTATGCTATCAATTCCTAAGCCTTTAGAAGAAAATATATATATATATATATATATATATATATATATATATATATATATATATATATATATATTCCGCTGCGAGAGTTTATGTCTGATGTAGTAATGTCACGTGGAAACCGGAGGTTTCTGCTTACGAATTTGCAGGCTCAAATTTGGGGTGTTACATTGGCAATTTCCTTAACTGTTGAAAGTGCGTCCGGACCAAGGCTGACTGACGTCTGGACGGTGATATTTGAATTGCGATTTTTGCCTTATATAAGAGCGCGTCCGGATAGATGATACTTGGTCTGTCGGGGCGTCCGAATGGTGTGACACGTCATCCGGACGGATGGAACAGTGGATAGATGGGTGTCCGGACGGGATGACATGTCGTCCGGACAGCTGACAGGGAACCGAAATCTTCTAACTTGTAAGCAGTGCAGAATCTTCTAACATCACTCTGAATAGTGGAATCCCTGATAAAAGCATCTATACATACAAGTGATTTTGTCAACCAGAATGTAGCCAATCAAAACCTAACACCTCTAAATAAAAAGAAAAATTCCAATTCCGTCTAGAAAATATTAATGGCTTGGCACGATAAGGGGTCCTGTAAAGGTAATAATGACATAGAGAAAGCAGGGTGTAACCCATTAGAAAGAAGCTCATCCAAAAATAACTTTCCCACATCGTTTTGACTTTGAACAACGCACATGGAGGATTAAGGGAGCACCGACATATACTTCATTTGCGAATAACATAGGGAACATCAACGTCTATTGAAAAAAAAACATGTCCCATTAGAATAATCCTCTGTATAATATGCAAAAATTACATAAATTATTTGCCAGGTCAAGGTGGGTCAAAATCCAATTTTGCCTAGTATATGCTGACGTGGGGAGATTTATCATACAACAAAAGCAGACAAAACATCAAATCTCTTTTCTTTTCTTTTACTTTTTTTTTTCTTTTTCTTTTTTTTTTATTTGTGATAACTTCACAAAATGGTATCAAACTATGTGTCGTTTTGAGATAAGGGTACTGAACTAGCAAACGTTTCAAACTAAGGTATCCAAGTTTCCAAACATCTCACTTAAGGGTACTCCATTAGGATTTACTGTTAAATCCTACAAAATTTCCAAAATACTCCTCTGTTTATTTTTTTTTTAAAAAAAATTATAAAATTTTTCAAAGATCTAGGCATGGGAATTTTTGCAAATTCCGTTAAATTTTGACCAATACCTAGATCCTAGCATTTTCTTTTCTTTTCTTTGCTAAAAAAAATTAGGGGTACTCCGTTAGGATTTTAATAGCAAATCCTAACGGAGTACCCTTAAGTGAGACGTTTGGAAACTTGAATACCCTAATTTGAGACGTTTACTAGTTCAGTACCCTTTTGTAAAGTTATCCCTTTTTATTTTAAGCTACATCATCAAGTTTTGCCATAAAATTTTGGGCCTCATTTGGTAGCCCCCTTTCCTTTCCTTTTTTTTTTTTTTTTTTTCACTTCATCCAAAAAGAACATCAACTTCAAAACTTTATTTTTTCACTTTTTACATCACATCAACAATTTTTTTTATTACTATTTAAATAAAAAAAATATACTATAAATTTTTTCCACTTTTCCATATAAATTATTTTTACTTTATATTACATCAATTACTTTTTAATATAACTTAAAAAAAATAAAAAAAAATAAAAAAAATTCCCATCATACTTAAGGGGAAGGGGTTGCCAAACAAGCTTGGCCTGAGTGCTAGACTTTTGAAGTGTGATGTTTGGAAATTGAGCTGGAGACTGCCAATAACCGCTTGAGAGGAGATTCCAACTGACATTGAACTATTTCATTTCAGAATACAGCTTGGTAAACTTACACTTAAACGTAATTTTTTTTTTTTTGGTCGCCTCCATTATGAAAAATGTATCCTAAAATGCTTTTTTTCTTTTGGTAACCCCCAAGAAAAAACCTCCCTTTTTTTGTTTAAAAAGAATATAATTAAAAGTAAAGAAAAAGTTGTAGGGGTGACAACCGTAGAAGAAAAAAATTTGGGATTGAGATTTCATGTAATACTCTAGGTATTAACATGGATTAATACTTTTTCTTTTTCTTTTTCTTTTTTTGCGTTTTTATTTTAAATGAACACACCTAAATTTATTGGAGAAACCCTTTTTTTTTTTGCCACCCCCAAATGGCTAGTTAAAAAAAGTGGTTTAGCCACATCTAACATTGTGGTTGGGCCACTTCCGAATGGTCGGTATGGTGGCCGAACCAACCCACTAGTACTACCAAATACCAAATTTACTTTTTTTTTGCTTTTTTTTTTCCCAGTTTGTTATATTGTTAGCAAAATTTGGACTGTCCATTTAAATGAACAGTATATTAAAAATGTATTGCACCTAAATATTGCATGAGATTTGAATCTGAAACTGGCCCCAACTTTGTTTAGGCCGAAGTGAATGAAAATATCATTAGACCACAACAGTAAAGTTCTCAGTACCTTTTTTCTTTTTCTTTTTTTCATCGCCTTTGAAGCTTTAACTTTCTCATCATAGGGAGGATGCCTTTACCATAAATTCTTTCACTCAAACCTAGATCTTGAAAAGGCGGTTTCTTTTTTTTTTCTTTTCTTTTTTTTTTTTTCAGTAAAGTGGTGACGCGGGTTAACTATGGCTTTTTACTAATGCTCTATTTGTTTCGAAGTAAAATGGTTTTTGTTGTAAAATGGTTTTAGGGAAGTCATTTTTCAAGAAAATGTTTTTCGCTGAAACATTTTTCGATGTTTGGCATGTACCAAAAATCACAAATATTTTTTATATTTTCATTCAATCATATTAAATTATAAAAATCAACTTTTATTCACAACATAGAAATATTAATGTAAAATAATATAAAAATATCGGTGACGAGATTTCGTCACTGACCGGCTAGATTCTGACCACTTTCACCGGATTCCGGCTACTGTTGCCAGAATCCAGGATAAAGGTTCCAGCAACAGTAGCCGGAATCCGGACAGTTTTGTCAAAATTTGGGTTCGCTGGATTTCGGTGAAAATGGCCAGAATCCTGCCAGAACGGCAGGAATCCGACCATTCTAGCAAGATCTGACTAGTTGGTCGGAATCAGGCCATTCTGGTTGCCAAAATTTGGGTTGACCGGATTCCAGCGATGGTTGCTAGAATCCACGACAGTGACCGGATGTTTTCGGAATCCAGCACTGGCCAGATTCCGATGGTGGTCGAATTCTTAAACGTGAAGGTCGATAGTGTCGTTTAAAAGAGGGTTGAATGCATCTACCTTCTGGGGAAAATGATTTACGTATTTAAAAAGTGTAAATCATTTTTCGAAATTTAAAAAGCATTTTTGGTCAAACAGAAATCATTTTCTGATTTACTATTATTTTCGCCCCCACCAAAGACCGAAAAATGCTGAAATCATTTTTCAAAAACCATTTTACACCGAAACAATGGGTGCATAAGGGAAAAATATAAAAAAGTCCTTTGAACTAACAACCACTTTAAAATAGCCTCCTGAATTTCTAAATGTACTATTATGAGCTATCAAAGCCATTGTGTTCCAAAAAGGACAATCCGTTAAGTCTCTCTATCAAGTTGGATGGAAAATGGACCACGTGCCGTTCACTGGACAAATATTGACTTGATCTACCCATAATGCCCTTATTTTTACACCCTGAAATTCCTAAATAGCCCATGGAAGTTGATAGACACGTAAGGCATTCCAAATATCATTTTTATTTACCATTCTGCCATTCAAGTAAGACGTATGGTTGTTTTAGGTTGGATAATGACCTAAAAGTCCACCCATCTTCATTGACTAAAACCTAGACTCTCAGAGTGTCCTCGAAAAAATGAAAGCGAAGTGGATGCGATTTAAGGGTTTGAATGATTTTCAATCTTGCAATACCAAAATTATCTGTGGTTTTAGCCATTAAAGGTAAATTGTTGATATATAAATTAGGGTTTGGGGTAAAAAATTTCTAGTACCCATTACAAATCCCACTCTTTGTTTTGGGTTTTTATGTTTTCGCACAAAATCTGCGTGATTTGAAGCACAATCATGCTTTTACGTAGTTGGTTGTTATGAGAAAATAGAAAGCCCCATTTATAATGCCTTAGATTTGGGGCTAGGACTATGTGTTGTTTGGAGTCTTGTTTGTTTAGGGTTTTATTAAAATTGAAAGCCCATTTTAGAATGCCCTAGATTTTGGGGGTAGGACCATGTGCTGTCTGAAATCTTGTTTGTTTAGGGTTTTATTTAAATCGAAAGCCCCTTTTATAATGCCCTAGATTTTTGGGGTAAGACCATGTGCTCAATGTATATCTTTTTTGTTTGCTTTATATGCTTACTAATTGTAATGTTTTATCATTTGCCTTGTCTAAAATAATGCTTATTTTGGTCCCATTTAGATATTGGGTTGGTTAGTTTCGTTGTGGAGTCAGAACTCATTTGATATGGTCCCGTACAGATGTCACAATTTATTTAGTTACACCCATGGAATAATGGACACCATGCAATATAAATCAAATGCACTTAATGTAAGGTATCAAATGCTTGAATCTGGTCCCTAAAGATATTCATGTCTTGATGTGGTCCCATATTGATTCTACCAAGATAATTTAAAGTATACTAGGTAGAGTACACTAGGATGGCTAGACATGTAAATATTTCTATTATTTAATGTTAATATTTATATTATTTATTTATTTATTTTGTTTTGTTGTAAAGATGTCTGGACGGGAGTTTGTCTTCGAGGTGCATTACAGGGGTAAGATAAATAGGCGGTTTATGTGCACATATATGGAGGGGGTGATGTAGATGTGTATAAGGAGAGGCGTATGATGAGGACAAGTTGTCTTTTTTCAAGGTTGAGAGTATTGATAAAAAGTATGGATACAAATCAAGGGATCTATTGTATTACTTAATGCCAGGTAGTAATGTTCAAAAAGGTTTGAGATTAATTTCATCGAACCATAATGTGTTTGAAATTGTTAATGTCCACAAAGGTGTACCAATTGTTGAGTTGTACCTTGTTTCATTTGGTGAGCCTAGAGCTAATGACGAGGATTATGAGTACGATGATGGTGGGTATTATAGGATTCATCGAGATGATCCATATTAGGATGAGGTGTATGAACCGGATTTGTTTGATGAAAATAATGATGTTGCTGAGCCATCCATGGAGGAGGACATGGAAGAGGGTGATGAGTTGTGTGGAGAGGGTAGTGAAGAGAGTGAGAAGGATGTTGATGGGTTAGTGAGCATGAAGAAATTGGTCGAGATAATGATGGTGAAGAGGGTGTTAGGTCAAGGGTCAAATGTTTTGATGGTGAGGCAGATGATGATGTTGTAAATTCAGACATGGCATGGAGTGACATTCTTATATCTCCTCCCAACAATGATGGGGAGGCTGAGGCTACATCTAAGCCTAAATGTGTCACTACGTGATCTGAGTTCCAAATGTCTAACATGGGTGATCCACAATTGTCAGTGGGTCTGAAATTCCCCTCAATCTAGGTCTTTAGAGATGCTGTTAGAGAGAATAACATAAAAAAATGGGAAGGATATAAAGTTTAAAAAGAATTATCTGGCTAAATGTATTCTGGTATTCAGGGATCAAGGTTGTAAATATAGGTTGTATGGGCGTAAGTGTAAGGCAGAGTAGTCATTTGAAATTAGATAATTTCAGTCCAAACACACTTGTACGAGGAGACATAGGAATTCTATTGTGAAATCTACATGGATTGCAGACAAATTGATTGACAAGTGAAAAATAAAAGACTTTTAATTTATCATGTGTGTGTGATTAATTGTGCAACAAAATATTTAAATGCTGATTCTAAATGAGACAAATATTTTGTTGACGAAGTGGAAACTCAATTAAAAGAAAAACCACTCTTGGTAGCCATACCCAAGATATCCACTGTTCAGAAAACAAAGCTTACAAAGCAGTAACATTCACATACCCCTGATGCAACGATTGTCCTAGCGTTCTGACGGTTACTAGCTGTCTTCACCAAAAGTGTTTACTGCATAGTTCAAAATCTTCTCGAACACTGAGTAGCGTGCGGACGATGTAGGCCTATCGTTCGGACAATTCATGTTGTCTATGCTGAGCTATTCAGAATCTTCTCAAACACTAATGGGTGTCTGGACGCTTCCACTAGGCCATCCAAATGGTCAACTAGGGATCCGACTTTTGCTAAGTTGTACACTGAGCAGAATCTTCCAAGAGTTTGGAAATTTCCTTCTTGATGCTTGTGACACTGATGCTTGTCATATTGAGGCCTTTCCATAGTTGACAATTAAACTCTGAATATTCTAGAAAACTCTGGATAAATACGGCATCCCTGTTTCAGCAGCACACTTACAAGCTGGTTATTTTGTCAACAGAATGTAGCCAATAAAACTAACAACAAGTTTAGAGCACAACTTAACATGCCTTTAAAGGCCATTCTTGGGGAGGTCAAAGATAAGTGGGGTGTGGATGTTAAAAAGGGCCAGCTATATGGGTTTAGAAGAATTGCAAAAGAAAGGATTCTTGAAAAGGTGAAGCTCCAATACAAAATGCTTTGGGATTATTGTAAAACAATTAGGAAAACAAACAGGGACAGTTGTGTATTGATGAAGGTAGAGAGACCTTTACCTGATTGTCCAACAAAGTTTCATAGGTTGTACTTCTCGATGGCTGCTATGAAAAGAGGTTTTCTAACTAGTTGTAGGCCAATTATTGGGTTGGATGCATGCTTCCTCAAAGGGCCTTAGAAGGGACAACTGTTGTCTGCCATTTTGAGGGACGCCAATAACAATATGTATCCAATGGCCTTTGCAGTTGTTGAAGTGGAAGTAAAAGACAGTTGGTCATGGTCTCTGGAGACTTTGCTATCGGACCTTGGCACCCCTCATGCAGAAGGATGGACATTTATTTATGATCATCAAAAGGTAACCCTTCAATCATTCATTCACTTATTCAATTTTTGTTATGCTACAAATGGTTTTGATTTGATGTATACGTGAATGTTTGACAATTTTAATTGATTGTGTGTAGGGGTTGGCAAAGATTGACCCAAGTACGTGTTCCAGGGCCTGGTCCAATACATTCCCCAAGTGTGATCTAATTACGAACAACCTTTGTGAGTGTTTCAATGCTTACTTTTTGAAGGCGCGTGACCTACCGATAATATCGATGTTACAAATGATAAGAAAGAAGTTGATGAAGAGATATCAAACAAAGAGGGATGGCATTAGAACCATGACTGGTAGGTTTTGTCCTAGAATTATAGGCAGATTAGATGAAATAGGAGAAGATGCTAGTCATTGCTATAGCACATATGCTGGGGATGGGTTGTACGAAGTCACACACAAGCATAAACAATTTGTGGTGAACTTAGTGAAGAAAACTTGTGGCTGTAGACAATGGGACTTGACAGGTATCCCATGTGCACATGCAATATCTGCAACTTGGAGTGATAATGTAAACCCTCAGTATTAAGTTGATGATTGGTATACTATGGAGATGTATAAGAAGGCATATGATCATATTGTATATCCCATGCCTAGAGAGGACCAATGGATAAAGACATGCTATGACCATGTTGACCCACCAATGTATAGAATACAATCTAGGAGGCCGAGAAGATTAAGGACAAGAGGACCAGAGGAGCCTAAGAACCCATATAGGATGAGGAAAGGTGGGGTTAGGTTGAGCTGCTCTAGATGCAGGGGGTTGGAAACAATACCAGAACATGTCCCTAGAGAAGAAGAGAAGCTGTGAATTACAAAGGAGATGGCAAGAGTGCAAGCCAACATGAGGTGAGCCAATTAAAATACCCTTTCTTTGTTGTGGCACATTTAAAATAAGCTCAACTGCCTTAAATTGACAATTTTATTGTGATAGGTACAAGGTGGTGGTGGTCCAAGTTTCCATGTTCAGACATCATCTGCCCAACCTTACAACTAATGCTGAAGTAGCAAGTTTCAAAACATGACCATTTACATTGTTTACATTTCCATTCAAATTCTACATATTTCAGTTTGGCAACAGTCTCCACAATAAACTTATTCTGAATATTGATTTCAAAACTTTGCAACATTTTGTAGTTTGAAAGTGGTGGTTGTTGTCCAAACCTCCATAGTCAGACCTTAACTCCCCATCCTACCCCCACAAACTACTTTTGCATTATCTAGCGGTAGGGGTAGGACTACTAGTTGGGGTAGGGGTCAACATACCCCACAAGGGCCTCCAGCTTCATCAACTCCAAGGGTTGCTGCTAGAGGTAGAGGTCAGTCTGAATGTATAGGTCAGTCTCAATCGTAGCCTCAACCTCAGACCAATGCTATTGTGAGTACTCAAAACACCCATCTTTCAAGTGTTGTAGGTTGTTTCATTTTTAACTCTCATATTTTATGTATTTTTGGTATACTACTTTAATGTGTATTTACAGTCTCAAGGTATTGTCAACACAGTAAGGTTGTATGGACTTCCTCTGAAAAACGAAAAATTGACTTCTAAGAAAATAAATAGCAAGTGTGTGCACAAAGTGTCAACAAAAATAACAATGCGGAAAATAATTGACACAAGGATTTTTGTTAACAAAGTGGAAACTCAAGATGAGAAAAACCACTCCGGGGCAGCCAAACCCAGGATATCCACTATTCAGAAGACAAAGCTAGATACAAAGCAGTAACACTCACATACCCCTGATGCAGTGGTCGTACCTTGCTCTCTAACGTGTAACCCAACACGAACGCTTCCCAACCAGGTCTCCTACCTGAAAGGGTCTTCAATGGAATCTTTTACCTTAGGGCCGATCCCTAAGATAGACTTCAGTTGTAGCACAGCAACAGCACACTTGCAATGGCTTGAGAGACAAATCAGCTCCAATAATCTTACAAATAACTCTCTAAGCTCTGATGGAATTCAATACCAAATTCTTGCAATTCTCAATGCCCAGGGGCCTCTATTTATAGGCTGAGGTTCAAATGGGCGACTGTAGTGAAATATACGGGTGTCGTCCAGACGGTGGACATGGGCCGTCCGGACAGACAACTGTGCGACCAAAATTTTTGAGATTTACGCTGAAAATCTTTCCTGTTTTGAGAGCCGCGTCCGAACGATGAGGCACTGTCGTCCGGACAGTCGCACGTCCGCTGCAAGTAATTTCCATATAATACTTTCGCGCGTCTTGACTAAGGGGGATGGACGTCCGGACGGTTGATCTTCAACACGCAATTTCCATATTTACTGTGCGCGCGTCCGGACCATGAAAGGCAGGCGTCCGGATGGTTGAAGTTGAATCCGCAATTTCCATTTCTGTTGAACACGCGTTTGGACCATGCTGACAGACGTCTGGATGATTGAATTTGAATTGCGATTCTTGCCTTAAGGAGAAGCGCGTCCGAACGGAAATCCACGTCGTCCGGACGGTTGCAGCAATCTTCCCATATATAATTTTGGAAAGAATCAGAAACTTGATCTAATACTGAAATGCGTCCGGACGGGCTGCTGAGTCGTTCGGACGGATGCAAGCTGGAACAGAAGCTTCTCGATGTAGTGAAGGGTCCGGACGGAAATACACATCGTCCGGACAGATGATGCTTGGTCTGTCGGGCATCCGGACAGTATGGCACGTCGTCTAGACGGATGGAACAGTGGACAGATGGGCGTCCGGACAGGATAGCACAGTCGTCCGGATGGCTAACAGGGTACCGATTCTTCTGACTTGTACACAATGCAGATTTTCTGAAACACTTCTGAATAGTGGAATCCCTGTGAAGAGCATCTTTACATACAAGTAATTTTGTCCTTATTAGTATTTTGGTCTCATTCTGTGTTTGGACAAAATCACTTAAGTGTAAAGATGCTGTAAACAGGGATTACACTATTTAGAGTCTGCAAGTCAGAAGAATTCAAGTTCCCTGTCAGCCGTACGGACGATCGAGCCATCCCGTCCGGACGCCCATTTGTCCACTGTTCCATCCGTTCGAACGACGTGTCATCCCATCCGGACGCTAGACAGACCAGGATCATCCGTCTAGACGAAGTGTTCAGTCCGTCCGAACCCCATACTGTATCGAGAAGTTTCTGTGCCAGCTTGCATCCGTCCAGACGTTTCAGCAGCATGTCCGGACGCCTCCCAGTACTCGATCAGTTTTTGATTTCTTTCCAAATTCCAAGAAAGGGAAGATCAGTCAACCGTCCGGACGATGTGGTATCCCGTCCGGACGCTCGTCTCCTTAAGGCAAGAATCGCAATTCAAATATGACCGTCCGGACGTCTGACAGCTATGGTCAGGACGCGAGTGCATCAAAGAAGGAAATTGCCAATTCGACTTCAACCGTCCAGACGACTGCCTATCATGGTCCAGACGCGCGCATTGCCGATATGGAAATTGCGTGTTGAAGAATAGCCGTCCGGACGCTTATCCCCCATGGTCCGGACGCTCGAAAGCCTTATAAGGAAATTACTTGCAGCGGACGTACGACCGTCCGGACGATGTGCCATCCCGTCCGGACGATGCCCTTAAACAGGAAAGATTTCTCCCCAAATTTTTCGGAAAATCTTGTCGCACAATTGTCCGTCTGGACGGCCCATGTCCACTGTCCGGATGGTGCCCAGGTATATTTTGCCTAACACTCATTTGAGCCCCAAGCCTATAAATAGAGGCCCCTGGGCACTGAGAACTGCAAGAATTCGGTGTGAATTCCATTAGAGCTCAGAGAAGTCATCAATCCCTCTGAAGCCGTTTTACAAGTGTGTCGTGCTGTAAACCGAAGTCTATCTTAGAGGTCGGCTCTAAGGTAAGGAGTTCTATTGAAGACCCCTTCAGGTAGGAGAACCCGGTTGGGAAGCATTCGTGTTGGGTTACACGTCAGAGATCAAGGTACGACCACTGCATCGGTACATGTGAGTGTTACTGTCTTGTATCTAACTATGTCTTTTGAATAGTGGAATTCCTGGGTTTGGCTGCCCCGGAGTGGTTTTTCTCTTAACTGAGTTTCCACTTCGTCAACAAAAATCTGTGTGTCATTTACTTTCCGCTGTGCTTTAATTTTTGTTGACACTTATGCACACACTTTATTTTTAGAAGTCAATTCAATTTTCAATTGGTATCAGAGCTTGGTACACTCTGAGAAGATTAATATCTTGAGTGTTTTTATATTTGACTTCTCTATTTTGATATGTCTCAAACTCTTAATTCTGTTCCTATCTTCGATGGTACAAACTATGGCTATTGGAAAGCTCGGATGCGATTCTTTTTAAAATCTATTAACTATTAGAGTATTGTTGACTCTGGTTGGACTAAACCTGAGGATACAACTCCCGAAACAGTCCCTCTGAAAAACGCCCGACTTTCCAATGATAAAACCCTCCATGCTCTATGCCAAGCACTTTCTCCCTCTGAATTCGCCAAAATTTCAAACTACGAATCAGCCAAAGAAGTATGGCAAATCTTGGAAACAACATATGAAGGCACGAAATTAGTTAAATCTGCCAAACTTCAAATGTTGACTTCAAGATTTGAAGAAATTAAGATGTTTGAAGAAGAGACTTTTGGAGAGTTTTACTCCAAGATAAGTGACCTTAGAAACTCCATGGTGAGTATTGGGAAATCTATCTCGGATGTAAAACTCATCCGAAAAATTCTAAGATCTTTGCCCGAGCGTTTCAGGATCAAGGTAACGACGATCGAGGAAAGCAAGGATCTTGAAGAGATGAAGATTGAAGAGCTAGTCGGATCTCTTCAAATATATGAGTTGTCTCTGCCCCCGGTCAAGAAGTTGAAGACCATTGCCCTAAAGGCTTCCAAGAAGAAGGTAGAAGCCTCCTCTGAAGATGACTCTGAGGATAAAGACAAAGCTATGGCTATGTTAGCCAAAAATTTCAGAAGACTGATGAAAGATGATCGGTTAAAGAAGAAGTTTTTTGATAAAATGAAGAAACCTCTCAGAGAGGCTGAACCAGAGGAAGAGGAGAATAGAGATCCTAGAGGACCCCGATGTTTTGAATGCTCAGGCTTTGGGCATATCCGGGCGGATTGTGGGAATCTCAAAAAGGGCAAGGGAAGGCATACAATGTGACTCTCAGTGATGAGTCAGAAGAAGAAGCTCCAGAGTCTGAAAAATTTTTGGCCTTTGTAGCCCCACATGTTGAAGAAGAAGACTCATATTACTCGGAGCATAGTGAAAATGAGGAAGAGCTCAAAGAGGTCTACAAGACACTCTACAAAGAGTTTGAGAAGCTGAGGGAAGGCCGAAAGCAGCACCTGAATGATCTGAACAGTTTGCAGACCGAGAAGAGTTCATTGCTGCTCAAAGTACAAGAGCTCGAGGAAAAGCTACTAGAGACACAGCTCCAGCTAGAGAGAGTCACTAATGAGAAGTTGACTCGCATGTTGTCCATCCAGAAGAGCCCTAATGACAAGACTGGTCTCGGGTATGTAGCCTCCTTTTCTGATATTCCTTCTTCCTCAAAGACTGTATTTGTGAAGCCTACAGTCCCAGAGCTTCCTCCCGCTGTTGAAGATAAACAGAAAGAAAAGGTCAATGATGATGTTCCAGTCACTCAGCAGCCTTATTCCATCAGAAGACCTCCTATTTGCCATCACTGCAGTCTTAGTGGGTATGTTCGGCCTCAATGCTCCTTCTTGAAAGCTCAAAAGGCCAAATTCAAGAAAGAATCGCCCAGACAAGCTCATTATGGCGCAAGACCTATGGCTCAGCATCAGACTCCTTGGCATCAGGCATCCTATCAAGTACCATGGGGACAAGCATCAAGGCATCAGTATCAAGCCCCTTGGTCTCATGCTCCTCAGCATCAGCGGCCTCAGCAGCGGTTTGTACCAACCAATTACAGTGGCACTTACAAAAGCAAACCCAAGCATTTGAGAAGGCCTCAAGAGCAATACTCCGATGAGCCTCCTGTCTGGATGCAGAACATGATGGAGTTGATGATGCAGTCTTGTTAGCAACCACCCACTGGAAGGCAGACTTGGGCTGAGTAGGGCAGTTACCCCAGGAAGGGGAACCGACGCACCTAGCAGGTTCGGGTGTTCATGCCTAGGATTTGGTTCCTAATCCTAAGGCATCAGGTTTGATTGCTTGCACCTTTTATGTTATATTTATGTGCTTGTTATGCAATCTAGGAACTAGTTTGTTGTGCCCCCTGTTTCTCTTGAGAAAACTTTGCAGGTATCTATTGGGGAAGACAGAAAAAGCAGGTCGAGCGACTGTTTTTCTGTACTGGCATCTTTGAGCATTTACAGGTGTGATCTTACCTTTGCATATGATGTCATTTCCATATTGCATGTTTTGTTTGTTTTTAATAAAAAATAATAAAATAAAATAAAAAATTTGGGGAGAATTTGCAGGATTTTTTTTTCTTCTTGGCTTATTAGATATTGTATGTATCTTTACCTGATATCTCAATTCTATGAGCATTAATTTACTTTGCTTAGATACATTTGAGAGTAAATGATTATTTTGGCCAAGTTATTTTTCCTGGTTGTGCAAAAGTAGGATAGCTCCTTTCCTCATGCGATGAAAAAGTGCACTATCCCAAACTCCCTAAAGGTACATCATTCCTTCTCTGACTATTTGCTTCTAGAATTTCTGAATAAGAGAAGAGGTTTGTGATAAGATGGTCAAATTGACCACAGGCTAGTTGAACCTGGGATCTAAAAATTCTGGCATTTCCTCTAGCTTGCAGCATCATAAGAATTGAGCAGTTATTCGTATGAATTTTGTGCCTTAAAATTGTCTATTCACTGCTTCTGTACTGAATTTACAATATACTTTGCCCTCTATGAGCAAGTAAAAATTTATCTTGTCCTTCATGGTACAAATAAATCAATTCGGTGCTGTATCTCAGGGGGAGTGTATTAGATGAGGATGGGTAGGCCCTAGTAAAAGTAAGGTTTGACTTTTGGCCAATCTGTCACGGATTCTCTCTCTTCTTTAGGAAATCCGGTTGCTCTTGTCATGATTTTTTTTAAAACCTTGTGGGTTCAGTCTTCACACACACACACGCATTGCATGAGTTGAGTTGCCTATTTGAATTTTCTATGATCAGGAAAATTATTTGTGCTATTTGAAATCTCAACTCTCATTTATATCTCTGTTTCATTTTTTATGCTCTCTGATTGTGTTATCAGTTGATTATACATGCGTGTTCTGACACTGACTTGAGGAAATTTGATCTCTGTAAATTTTCCTCAATTTTTCTGGTGTTTCAATGTGGAGCGTCCGGACGGTCTACATTGACGTCCAGACGGATTGGTGGTCAGGACGGCACTCTCTTGGAGTCCGGACGGGGATGGAGCCCACATGTCCAGACAGGACCGGACGGAGTCCGGACGTGCGCTGTCATCATCGCCCGAACGGTCTCTTTATATCGTCCGGACACACACGACCAGTCTGCTCCTTTCCGAGGTAGTGAGCGTCCGGACGTCATCAATCCACCGTCCGGGCGGGGACCCCACAGAGGCTATAAAAACCCTTGCTCACCACATTCACTCCCTACCCCACAAAATCATTGTTTTTGGCTGTTTGTGAGTTAAGTTGGCTTTAAGTTTTTGGCTTGTTGCATATTCCTCTCATATTTCAGGTATTTTTCTAGTCTTTTTCTCTTCAGTTTTTTTTTTAAAAACTGTTAGAATGTTATTTATTTTTTTTGGAATATGAGATGCATATATCTGCCATGTTGAAATTTCTTGGACTTAGTTGTGATATTATTTTGTATTTTTTTTTTTTCACAAGTCCTTTTACTGCTGTTATTCTGCCAAAATTTTTGTTATCCTAACAAGAATAATTTTGGAATATTTTTCTTTGGAAAATTCTTGTTGGATCTTTTGCAGAATCATGTCTGCCGACAGTCCACCCCGCAGGGTCCGTCAGAGGCTTGTGGAAGATAGGGCTGCAATTCAGGCCAAAATTATGGACCGCTCCGTCATTGCTGAGCGGAATGTCCTTCGGGCTGATATCATGGTGCCACCGCTGGACAACATACTTGACATCATCCAGACATATAACTGGGGATATCTCCACAACTGTGCTTGTGTGGTGTACACCATATTGGTCAAGCTGTTCTACGCCAACATGGAAGTGGTGCAGAACGATGATCACAGAGTGGTGCTTCAGTCCTCCGTTGTAGGCCATCTCATCACTGTTGATCCTCAGGTCATCAGTCATATCATCCGAGTCCCAGTGCTCGAGATTTCGGCCAGCCCATACAATGAGGTGGTGCTTCCTCCATCCCTGGATGATCTTAGGGAATTCTTCCGTGCTGTTCCCCAAGTTGAGGAGCGCTCTACTGCCATCCGGATTGGTGCCCTATCATCCACCCACCGCATGTTGGCCAAGATCATTCAGCAGAAGATCTGGCCTGTTGCCCGACGCAGTGATCTGATCCTAAAACGGGCCCAGTTTGTCTATGCAATCCACCTCTGCTTGCCTTTCTGCCTGTGCAAGCACATTTTGGGGGTTATATTAGAGGCCCGTGATGAGGGAACTGCTGGTCTTCCATTTGGCTGCCTCCTCACTCAAATTAATCTCCAGTCGGGCATCAATATCAATGGCGAACCGAAGATGAAAATCCAGCAGCCCATCAGCAAGCAGACATTGATGAAGTCTAATGCACAGCTGCGGAGAGATGACTCCGATGATGAGGTGCCTCCACCTGCTGCTATGCCAGTCGGCTTTCCAGATATGGCTTCATCCTCACATACTGTTCCGCCATCTGAGCTGGAGGTCAATTATGCTCAGATTATGGAGGCTCTTGCTGCACTTCAGGGAGGGATGAGTAGTATGCAGGTGTCTATGTCCTCTATGCAGCAGTTTATGTGTTCCATACAACAGTCCATCTCATCCATGCAGCTAGCTGTGCACTCCATCGATAGGCGCATGGAGCAGAACCAGTTGGACCTTCAGGAGTGCCTGAAGTATCATCATCCTAGCAGCAGTGATGATGAGGATGTTGCAGATGGAATCTTACCCATGCCTGAGGATGTTTGATTCCCTCTTTTGTTTGTAGACTTTTATTGTCTTTTGTTATTTTGAGACAATTTCTGCTTTGTTAAAACTTTTTGGATATATATTACTCTGTTTCCCGGGTCCTTCTGAGACCGTTAGGGGGAGTAATTTTTATGACAGTTAGTTTTTATTACTCTGTTTTACCCTTTGTCCCTTTGTGACAAAAAGGGGGAGTAATTTTTTATTTTTTTGGACCGGGAATGTATTTCCAAACCAGTCAAGTGATTTTTGTCTCAGAATGGCCAAAGGGGGAGTTTGTTAGTATTTTGGCCTCATTCTGTGTTTGGACAAAATCACTTAAGTGTAAAGATGCTGTAAACAGGGATTACACTATTCAGAGTCTGCAAGTCAGAAGAATTCAAGTTCCCTGTCAGCCGTCCGGACGATCGAGCCATCCCGTCCGGACGCCCATCTGTCCATTATTCCATCCGTTCGGACGACGTGTCATCCCATCCGGATGCTAGACAGACCAACATCATCCGTCCGGACGAAGTGTTCATTCCGTCCGAACCCCATACTGTATCGAGAAGTTTCTGTGCCAGCTTGCATCCGTCCAAACGTTTCAGCAGCATGTCCGGACGCCTCCCAATACTCGATCAATTTCTGATTTCTTTCCAAGTTCCAAGAAAGGGAAGATCAGTCAATCGTCCGGACGATGTGGTATCCTGTCCAGACGCGCGTCTCCTTAAGGCAAGAATCGCAATTCAAATATGACCGTCCGGACGTCTGACAGCTATGGTCCGGACGCGCGTGCATCAAAGAAGGAAATTGCCGATTCGACTTCAATCGTCCGGACGACTGCCTATCATGGTCCAGACGCGCGCATTGCCGATATGGAAATTGCGTGTTGAAGAATAGCCGTCCGGACGCTCATCCCCCATGGTCCGGACGCTCGAGAGCCTTATAAGGAAATTACTTGCAGTGGACGTGCGATCGTCCAGACGATGTGCCATCCCGTCCGAACGATGCCCTTAAAAAGGAAAGATTTCTCCGTGAATTTTTCGAAAAATCTTGTCGCACAGTTGTCCGTCCGGACGGCCCATGTCCACCGTCCGGACGATGCCTAGGTATATTTTGCCTGACGCTCATTTGAGCCCCCAGCCTATAAATAGAGGCCCTTGGGCACTGAGAACTGCAAGAATTCGGTGTGAATTCCATTAGAGCTCAGAGAAGTCATCAATCCCTCTGAAGCCATTTTACAAGTGTGTTGTGCCGTAAGCTGAAGTCTATCTTAGAGGTCGGCTCTAAGGTAAGGAGTTCCATTGAAGACCCCTTCAGGTAGGAGAACCTGGTTGGGAAGCATTCGTGTTGGGTTATACTTCAGAGACCAAGGTACGACCACTGCATCGGTATATGTGAGTGTTACTGTCTTGTATCTAGCTATGTCTTCTGAATAGTGGAATTCCTGGGTTTGGCTGCCCCGGAGTGGTTTTTCTCTTAACTGAGTTTCCACTTCGTCAACAAAAATCTGTGTGTCATTTACTTTCCGCTGTGCTTTAATTTTTGTTGACACTTATGCACACACTTTATTTTTAGAAGTCAATTCAATTTTTAGTCCTAAACAGAATGGGGCCAATCACAAACTAACAAACTTCCCCTTTGGCCATTCTGGGACAAAAATCACTTGACCGGTTTGAAAATACATTTCCGGTCCAAAAAAAAAAAATTACTCCCCCTTTTTGTCACAAAGGGACAAAGGGTAAAATAGAGTAACAAAAACCTATTACAAATAAAAATTACTCCCCCTAACGGTCTCTGATGGACCCGGGAAACAGAGTAATATTAGTCCAATAGTTTAAGCCAAAGTAACAAAATATAAGCCAAATGTTTCAAAATAAAAAATACAACAAAGATAAATAAATACAGCTCAAACATCCTCGGCCATAGGAGCAGTCCTGGGAGCAGCATCCTCATCATCACTACTGTCCGGATGATGGAACTTGAGACACTCTTGGAGGTCCAGTTGGTTCTGCTCCACTCGCTATGGAGTGTACCTCCAACTGCATAGTGGTGATGGACTGCTACATGGAGGACATAGATACCTGCATAGAGCTCATCCCCCCCTGAATGGCAGCCAGAGCCTCCATGATCTGAGAATAGTTGACCTCCGGCTCAGATGGCGGGACGGTCTGGGAGGAGGAAGCCATGTCCGAAAAACCAACAGGCATGGCAGCAGGTACGGGCACCTCATCATTGGAGTCATCTCTCCGCAGCTGAGCATTGGACTTCATCAAAGTCTCTTACTGATGGGCTGCTGAATCTTCATCTTTGGTTCTCCAGTAACATTGATCCCCGACTAAAGAATGATCTGAGTGAGTAGGCAGCTAAAAGGGAGACCAGTATTGCCCTCATCACGGGCCTCCAAAATCAAGCCCAAAATATGCTTGCACAGGCAGAAAGGCAAGCGGAGGTGAATGGCATAAACGAACTGGGCCTTCTTCAGAATCAGGTCACTGTGCCTGACAACTGGCCAAAGATTATGCTGGACAATCTTGGCCAACATACGGTGGGAGGTGGATAAAGCGCCAATCCTGATGGTGGTGGCGCGCTCCTCACCTTGTGGAACAGCTCGGAAAAACTCCCGGCGATCATCCATGGAAGGAGGGAGAACAACCTCATTATACGGACTG
The DNA here is from genome assembly GCF_958979055.1 of Alnus glutinosa. Lineage (NCBI taxonomy): Eukaryota > Viridiplantae > Streptophyta > Magnoliopsida > Fagales > Betulaceae > Alnus > Alnus glutinosa. The sequence goes on from NC_084887.1 coordinate 14,480,958, forward strand.
CCAGATATCTCGAGGACAGGAACTCCGATGAAGTGACTAATGATCTAGGGATCAACAGTGATGATATGGCCATCAACGATGGACTGAAGCACCAACCCGTGATCATCGTCCTGCACCACCTCTAGGTTGGCATAAAAGAGTTTGACTAGCCTGGTGTACACCACACAGGTGCAGGTGTGAAGATATCCCCAATGGTATGTCTGGATAATTTCGTGGATGCTATCCAGAGGTGGCACCATGATGTCAGAGCGGATCACATTCCGCTCGGCTGTGACTATGCGATCCATAGTTTTGGCTTGAAGTGCAGCCTGATCTTCCACAGTCCTTTGGCGGACCTTGCGCTGTGGACTGCCTGCAGACATGATTCTGCACAAAGAAACCAACAAGATTTTGCCAAAAATAGTCCAAAAAGATTCTTGTTGTCATAAAAATTGGGCAGAGTAACAGCAGTACAAAGGACTATTTAAAAAAATAGACAGAAATTATCACATTTATAGTCCTAAAAAGTATCACCACAAATAATCCCAACATGGAAAATATATGCATCTCATAATCTCAAAAACATTCCTAAAGAAATCAACATTCTACCAGTTAAAATAAACTGAAGAGAAAAGGACTAGAAGAATACCTGGATTGTGAGATTAATGCACAAAAAGACAAAGAGGGATGAGATAAAGCCACAAGCACTTAAGAAATAACTCACTAAAAGCCAAAAAGTGAGATTATGGTGGGGTAGGGAGGAGAAATAGCGACCAGGGGTATATATAGCCTCTGTGGGGTCCCCGTCCGGAATGTGTATAAATACCATTCGGATGTGCGCTGCCTCGGAAATGAGCAGACTGGTCACGCGGGTCCGGACGTCTATCCTAATCGTCCGGCCATTGGGTGCCGCGCGCGTCCGGACGTAAACAGATCTCGTCCGGACGACTCAGCTCCATCCCCGTCTGAACGCTCCACATTGAAACATCAAAAAACTGAGGAAAAATTTACAGAAATCAATTTTTCTCAAGTCAGTTTCAGAACACGCATGTATAATCTACTGATAACACAATCAGAGAGCATCTCAAAACTTGGTAGAGATATAAAAGAGAGTTAGGAGTACAATCAGCACAAATATTTTCCTGGACATAGAAAATTTTAAATAGGCAACTCAACTCATGCAATGCATGTGTGTGTGAAGACTTAACCCACAATGTATGACTTTCATTGACATGACAAATAGCAATAAGATTTTCTAGACAAGAGAGAAAATCTTAGAAGATAAGTCAAAAGTCAAACCTTATAACTTACTAGGGCCTAGTCACCCTCATCTGATACACTCCCCCTAAGATGCAGCACCTAAATGTTTTACTTGTACCATGAAGGACAAAGTAAATGTTTTACTTGCACGTAGAGGGCAAGGCATATAGCAAAATCAGCACATAAGCAGTGAACATACAATTAAAGCATCGAATTCATATGATTGACTACTTGATTCTTATGGTGCTGCAACCTAGAGAGAATGCCAGAGTTTTTAGGTTCTAGGTTCAACTAGCGTGTGGTCAATTTGGCCATCTTATCAAAGACCTCTTCTCTTATCCAAAAATTCTAGAAACACAAAGTCAGAGAAGGAAAGATGTACCTTTAGGAGAGTCGTGGATAGTGCACATTTTTCATCACATAAGAAAAGAAGCTATCTTATTTTTGCATATACAGGAAAATGCTTGGCAAATTATAGTCAGAAACTCTCAAATATATCTAAGCAAAGTAAATTAATACCCAAAGAATTGAGATATCAGGAGAAAACACATGCAATTATCTGATATGCCAAGAGAAAAATATCCTGCAAATTCTCCCCAAATTTTTTGTTGAAAACCAATACATAGAAAAATAACAAAGACATGCTTATGGAAAAGGAAATGACATCTAGTCCCAGTATGTAAGGTAAAACCAAACCTGTCCTCAGGGAGAGAGGTTTAGAAATACCAAGACAGAAAAGCAGCTGCCCGACGTGCTTTAACTGTCATCCCCAAAAAAATATCTGCAGAAGTTTCTCAAGATAACAAGAGAAAACTATGGGAATAAAATAAACGGTTCCTCAAACAGAATGCAAGGCATGAATAAGATATGCAAGATAAACAATGCAATGCAAACATACCTGACATGCACTAGGATTTAGGAACCAAAATCCTAGGCATGGGAAACATCACCTACTAGGTGAGTCAACTCCCCCTCAAGGGGTAAAAGGTCCCATCCTTCTTGACCCATACCTGCTTGACCCGTGGCGGTGGCTTGCAAGTCTTCTCCTTGTTGTCCATTCTCCTTAGCATACCTTGCATCAGACTTAGAAACCCTTCATAGTCATGGTAGCTAATGGGCTTTTACGGCTTTCTCTTGTAGCGCCCTGATTCGTTCTTCTTTGGTTTGCCACTCTGATTGGCAGGAACAAACTTTTTCTAATGCCATGGAGCCTGAAGAACCGTAGGAGGTAAAGTGCTCCCTGATGTAGCTCTTGTTGGTAGCTTCTTCGGCTTTTGAGCCTGGAGCTGTGGACACTTGAGTCAGATGTGACCGGTGATGCCACAGTGATGGCAGGTGGGCAGGTTTCTTTTGTTAGAATGCTGCTTGACTTTTTCTGCAGAAATATGGTTAGCATTCTTACACACAATATTGCCCTTACCTTTTATATGTCTCCTATGAGGAGGGACATATTTGGATGAGGAAGAATCTTCAACTTTGCCTTTCCTCAGAGAATCCTGCTTAATCCAAGGTCCGTGGGATTTCAACAAATAACAATTTGGTCTAATATGACCAATCTTCCCACAATTATGACAAATAGGAACAAACTTACCTTGTGTTCCTGAATCCTTGGAGTTAGGCATCACACAATTATTCAAGCTAGAGTTATCCAAACAAGCAGTGTCTACTATCACAGCTTAATAATAATGGAACTAATTCAGAATCAGAAGCATGTGAAGTAGAAGCACTCAAATCATCAACAATTAAACCAGGCTTGTTAGGAATATCTGAATGAATACAAAGCATGCTCTTTAAATTATCACTTGAGAATTTTTTCAAGAGATCTTCAGATTCTTTTAATTTATTCTCAAGTTTATCAATAATGTCAAATAGCATGGTATTCTCAGATTTCAAAAAGTCAATCAAAGCATGTGATTCAGACAACTGAACAATCAAAGACTCTTTTTCTTGCTTCACCTTTTTTATCTCTTTTGGAGAAATAAGTTTATCGAATTTTGCAAAAACTTTAGAGAGCTTAATATCATCATTTTTTTCAGATGACTGAGAGAAATCCATGATAAAAGGTGTAATCAAAAAATAGAAGTCGCAAAGAGATGTGGATCACACTAAGGAAATAAATCCTTTCAACGGAGTGTGCCCGCTCTGATACCAAATGAAAAACGGAAATTGACTTCTAAGAAAATAAATAGCAAGTGTGTGCACAAAGTGTCAACAAGAATAACAATGCGAAAAATAAATGACACAAGGATTTTTGTTTACGAAGTGGAAACTCAAGATTAGAAAAACCACTCCGGGGCAGCCAAACCCAAGATATCCACTATTCAGAAGACAAAGCTAGATACAAAGCAGTAACACTCACATACCCCTGATGCAGTGGTCGTACCTTGCTCTCTAACGTGTAACCCAACACGAACGCTTCCCAACTAGGTCTCCTACCTGAAGGGGTCTTCAATGGAATCCTTTATCTTAGGGTCGACCCCTAAGATAGACTTCAGTTGTAGCACGGCAACCGCACACTTGCAATGGCTTGAGAGACAAATCAGCTCCAATAATCTTACAAATAACTCTCTAAGCTCTGATGGAATTCAATACCGAATTTTTGCAATTCTCAATGCCTAGGGGCCTCTATTTATAGGCTGAGGTTCAAATGGGCGACTGTAGTGAAATATACGGGTGCCGTCCGGACGGTGGACATGGGCCGTCCGGATGTCCACCGTCCGGACGGACAACTGTGCGACCAAAATTTTTGAGATTTTCGCTGAAAATCTTTCCTGTTTGAGAGCCGCGTCCGGACGGTGAGGCATTGTCGTCCAGACGGTCGTACTTTCGCTACAAGTAATTTCCATATAAGGCTTTCGAGCGTCCGAACTAAGGGGGATGGACGTCCGGATGGTTGATCTTCAACACGCAATTTCCATATTTATTGTGCGCGCGTCCGGACCATGAAAGGCAGGCGTCTGAAGGTTGAAGTCGAATCCGCAATTTCCATATCTGTTGAACGCGCGTCCGGACCATGCTGACAAACGTCCGGACGGTTGAATTGGAATTGCGATTCTTGCCTTAAGGAGAAGCGCGTCTAGATGGAAATCCACGTTGTCCGGACGGTTGCAGCAATCTTCCCATATATAATTTTGGAAAGAATCGGAAGCTTGATCAAATACTGAAGGGCGTCCGGACGGGCTGCTGAGTCATCCGGACGGATGCAAGCTGGATTAGAAGCTTCTTGATGCAGTGAAGGGTTCGAACAGATGATGCTTGGTCTGTCAGGCGCCCGGACAGTATGGCACGTCGTCCGGACGGATGGAACAGTGGACAGATAGGCGTCCGGACAAGATAGCACGGTCGTCCGGACAGTTGACAGGGAACTGATTCTTCTGACTTGTACACAGTACAGATTTTCTGAAACACTTCTGAATAGTGGAATCCCTGTGAAGAGCATCTTTACATACAAGTGATTTTTTCCTAAACAGAATTAGGCCAATCACAAACTAACATCTTCAAACACATTTGTCTTCTCAGTCACAACCTCAACCTTAGACCAATGCTATTGTGAGTACTCAAAACACTCATCTTTCAAGTGTTGTACCTTGTTTGACTTTTAACTCCGCTGGTTTATGTAATTTCTGTCTACTTCTTCAATGTGTCTTTACAGTTTCAAGGTACTGTCAATACAGTAAGGTTGTATGGAGTGTCTTCTCAGCCAGTAAGGTCTTCTCAGCCACAAGGGTCTTCTCAGCCAGGAAAAGGAGGTTTAGCTACATGTTCATCAAAGCCTGTCACTAGTATCATTATGTTTTAGACTAATTTGGTAATGAAGCTCTTCATCTTTCAAGAAGCTCTTCATTCTCACATCTCTCTTCCTCACATTAGAGAGCATCCAGCAAAAATGAAGAGTTTTGTTTTTGTTGTTGTTCTATTTGTTGCTCATTGTATAGTTGAATTGCCATCTTCTTTTGAGAAGAACTGGTTTCAATCCTCCATTCATTATACCAAGGAAAAGCGCAGTCTCACACCCATCTCTCTCTCTCTCTCAACACTTTGTGAGGATGCAGAGACTAGTATAGAGATTAGAGTGGCTAAAAGCAGAGAAAGAAAAGGTGGGAAGAGATTATTTTTGGTAGAGTAGGTTTGACGCTTGTTTTTTTTTTTTTTTTTTTTCTTTTTTGATATGGGGTTTGGGAATTCTTTGTGCTTTCAGTGTGTATCGTTGGGGGGCAGATACGAAACAGTACTACCATTGTTGTTGTTGCCTTAAAGCTCGAACCCATGGCAAAGTGCCTTAAAGCTTGGTTAAGATTTTTACAGCTTCCATTGTTTTGTGCTTCATTGGCGGATTGAAATGGCATTCTATATAACAATTCCGACATCTTCATGGACAAAGCATTTATTAGTTTGTAACTGATAATTGTAAGTATATACTAGATCCAAGTCATAAATTAATACATGCCTTCAATTACCATTGTTGCGCACGTAGTAAAGCAAAAATTACAAAACCAATTTAACCGAATTGCTTTCCATAAGTTCATTTTAACATCAAGTTACTATCACTAGATCTACTATAACCACTAACATAAAATAGTAAAAACAAATTGATAAAAGCTAAGGCAGCATGATACATCTTCTCCCTACATTGGTCTAGCTTCCCACTAGTTTGGAATAACTCTAATTGTCGCCGAAGTTTAACAGATTGATCCAATTCTCCTTGTATTTTGTTTCTATCAATTTCCTAATTCTATCAATATCGGCCCGTCTTCTCTTTTCCATGTCTTTTAGATGTTCCATCATTTTTCTTTCATAAGTGGACATTTCATTATTAGCTCACCCAAAAAAAATCACAATCACAAACTTTTTGCGTGAAAAAAATAGGCAAAAATGTCATAAACTACCAACAAAAAAATAAAACACAAAATTAATTTAAAAAATTACCTTGTAATTTATACAGTCGTACCACTTTCTGCCGATATTGGAAGTAGTCCAAGAGTTCCTTACACAGGCATGAACACCACAGTAACATAACGGATGTTGACTAGATGTATCACTATTTGCCGACATTATTTGGTCGTGCCTACGCCAAAGATAATTTTTTGGAAACCAGATTTATATGTAGATGCATTCAAAATGATATGCATTCAAACAAGCACTAATGCACTAAGCAAAGTGCAACTACAAGTAAATATTGTTCCCTGAATGTAATAACTATCATATGTATTTTGAATGCTTTTGCAAAGACACTCAAAAGTGCCTATGCAAAATTCAATGTAATTTGGCAGCCTGGTATTCTACAAGAAAATTTCAGAATTGAATTAAATATAGTGAATCCGTATTTCAAGCGATTCCACCAGTTCAAGACACACTCCAAACCAGTAATATTAGCCTATAAGGATTCTAATTCTTGTAATCTCGTACAAACTAACAAATCATGCAGTGGATACTAATTAAAGAACAAAGAATCTCTCTTCTAGAGACCAACGAAAATGAACCTTCTACCCAAAAATCAATTATACATATTCTTACTTAAAGAAAAACAAAATAGGAAACCTAGAAAAATCTTATCCATTTTCCAAATCAAACAAAACAACCCACCCCCTTCAACAAAAACAAAGGACTATGTCTCACAGGCCACATAAAGAGAAAGAGAGAGAGAGAGGACTTACTATCAAGAAAGCTGGATCTGGAATTGGTGTGGTGTCGCCGAGGTGGTGCGTGGGTGGCATTCAGTGGTTGAGCGCCAGATCTCGGGCTGGTGCAGTGGTGAGCATCGCCAAAGGTGTGGGCAGAGCTCCAAATCGTTTACAACATGGTTAATGACCGTAGCATTTATCTTATAGCTGAAACGATGTCGGGCGAGCCGTAATGTAAAAATATGGGCATTATGAGAAGATCAAGTTAGTATTTGTCACATGATCAGCATGTGGTCCATTTTCCATCCAACTTGACAGGGATATCTAACAGAGTGGCCTTATTAGAACACAATGATAGTTTGATGGGTCATATTAGTACACTTGAAAATTCAAGAGGCTGCTTTTTTATATTTTTTTACTTTTACTAATTTTAGAGCATCTCCAATCGTGATTGCTAGTTTAGCTATTTAAAATATCACTTTTTTCTATTTTAGCTATTAGTTTTTAACTACAAAATCTAGCAGGACTATCTATTTCACTCTACTTTATTTAAATATTGTTTTTTTAAATTTTTTTCCCCACTTCTCTCTCTCACCCTCCCTCACCACGCACACGCCCCCGTCCCTGATTTATTTTCGAGCGCAACTCCCCTTTTCCCTTTCAAACAGTTGTTAAACACAATGTCAACTGCATCATTCTTCTCTCGAGTATGAGACGTTGGTATGAACTTCGTTGTTGATAGAAATGCTCTACTGACACAATCTTTTGTTGTGGAGATATTGTGTTAATTTGAACTTGAGAGGTGATCCGTAGCGTCCTCATTCTAATCTGAAGCATTCTCATGATTTTTTCCAATACGGAGAAAGAGAGGCGTGGAGGGATGATTTGGTTTGATGGGTATCGAATTTGGGTTTGATTTTCGGATGTGTATCTATTTTGGGTGTGATGTTCGTATGGGTGTCGATTTTTGGGTGCAATTTTCGAATGGGTGTTGATTTGGTTTGATGATTATCAATTTTGGTGTGTGATTTTCTGATTTAATGGAAGAAGAGTTTTTGGTTTTTTAGTTTGTTATTGTTGATGAAGCTGAGAGAACCAGAGAAGGAAAGAGAGACAAGGAGAGAGAGAGAGAGATAGACAATAAAAAAAAAAATCCCCTTAGTTGCTACAGTAAAGTTTACTTGCAGCAAATTTCGTTGGACCTCAAAAGAGTTTATACTAGCTAAATTTTAGTAAAACTTTTTATTTTAAACTGTTTGTTGGAGATGCCCGAACAGTTGAGTAATGATAGGCCGTCCCTTGCTCGGCCCTTTCCTACGTGGAAAGGGCCTTTGGCTTTTAATATATATATATATATATATATATTTAAATAAATAATAATAATATCTGATTTTAAAAACCCACCCCTTCTTCTATGCTCATTTCTTTTCCCCAAACCATTTTCCCGCCAAATTTTTCCCTCCCTCTCTCTCTCCATCTCCTCTCCTCAACCCCACCGTGAGCCCACCACTGTCGACCACTCACAAGCCCACCACTCCACTGTACGTTCTCCATCTCCAGCCAAAACCCAACCACCGTGAGTTCTCCATCCCCGGTTCTCCCTCTTTCCTTTTGATTTTCTCTCCAGATCCGATTTTTTTAGTTGTTTTAGGATGAGATTTGGTTGATTCTTGGTCATTATTCCGTGCCCTAGATCTTGAAAAACCAATACCCAAAAGCTTGAGCTTCTAGATCCTTGAACAAGGGGTACAGATTTTTGCGTGGATTGGGGATCTCATCGAGCTCGATTCAACTCATTTCCTTTCCAGGTAATCTCTCATAGTAGTGCGTTTAAATTCCTCTTTTTTTTTTTTTTTTTGAAGAACAGATTTTGGCTTTTGCTTAAAGTTAGCATGTAATGTTATACTGGTAAAGCATAGCTTGCAAGTTGTTAGATTATCATTCTTGAATATGTATTCTAAAATTTTGAAGAACTTGGCTTCAAAGTAAAGGTTTTCATATATGTTAATCATTCGAGGTATTTGTTTCAGACGTTCCGGAATTCACAATCATCATGTCTTTTTTAAGTAGATTTCATATACTTGTCGTAAGTGGTAAGGTCTCTAATATTAAAGTAAATTTTTTAATTTTTTTTGGAAGGTCAATTGTTCTTACTATATTGATACTCTTTTCTATTCTTTAATATGTCCATGTAAAGAGGAGACGTTAATTACAGAGCCATTGCCATTGCAGATTGAGTTACATGCTTATTTATAAGTTGGATTATTCTTTACTGTGCAGATTTTTTGCTCTTTTCTTAATATCATTATTTCAGCCTTTTACTTTTGTGGGTCTATCTCGTTAGATCTGAACATTAATTTTCATCTTTTGGGTTTTAATGTTTTGGGGACTAGGCGTTGGCCATTCAGGATGCCATGGAAGAAGAATTTCAACGTGACAAGATGATATTGCGCCAAAAGTCCAAAGGCAAGAGGGAGCTTCTAAACCTGCATAGCTCTATCAACTATGGTGACGCTAAATCTTCCGCTAGGCGTAGGAAAGGAAAGGGCATTATGTTGTAGAGTTATGTGCCTTTGTGTGCTTGGGTGGGTTTGTGGGCCATTCCTCGGGTTCGGTTTTTGCTTGGATTATTTTGAGGGGTGTTTCTCTTGGGTTTTTCTTGGGTTCTAGGGTTTTTTTTTCTTTTGCGTTTAGGGGGTCTTGTTGGGGGGTTTTTGGGGTTGGTTTGGGTGCTTTTAGGGTTTTTTTTGTATTCGGGGGTTACTATTGGGGGTTTCTTTTGTTTTGTGAAGGTTTCTATTATGCTTGTTAGGGGTTTTCTTGTGAATTCCTTGTGGTTTTATTGGGTTTTTTATGTGGGCTATCTGAGTTGCTTCTGTGTATACATCATGTGTACTTAGGGGCGCCTTACATTTTTTTTAATGAAATTCTCTTATTTATCAAAAAAAAAATTATATGATGTCACTTTGGTCTGTCTATGTCTGTGTAGAATGTCTCCTGTGTCTTTTTACTCCCTTTTTATGATATGCTGGTTTCAATTCCTCTGTAAGAGAAGCAAATGAAATAGAAATACTATAATTTTTGCTCTTGTATATTGTAAATAAAACCTTTCTCGTGAATGGTATATTGGCATTTCATAGTAGTTATGTTTAAATATCATTTTCTGTTTAACCTACACATATAAGTTGTGCTCATGATGGAAGGTCTTAGTAATATCATTCGTGCTAAATCCTCTGGTATTTCTGCCTCTTTTTTTTTTTTTTGCTTGTATTGCCTGTAATGGGAACGAAATATTGCTTATGGTACATTTTTGTCTGATTATTTGCATTTCTATTATTTCTTCTTGTTTGCTTCACTTGCCATATGAAAGCATAAATTAACTCAATGCATCAAAGTTATGTGATTAGCTGTAATTGGAAATGGTCTTCCTTATGGATGATAAATTTTCACAACCAATATGAGGATCAATTTTCAGACAAGATGCTGTAACCGGTTGAATGGCATCTTGCTGCATGTGTTTCTAATTTCGCATGATGGATTAAGTAAACCTCTTGCATGTAGAGAATTGCTATTCTAGGTTAGACTGTGCCCCGGATTAATTGAACCTAGATGATATATTTATCATCATAGGTTCAAATATGATAAAGAAGTAGAACCCTTTCCATTTGTCCTTTAAAACTCAGACATAATGTTGAATATAGAGTAACTTGCTTGACTGTAGTATTTGTATATTAATCGAGAATTTATTATATTGTCCAGGTTCAGGTGTAGATATGTCAACTGTGAATATGTCAACCGTTAAGAGTCCCAATGTCTTGCTTGTTCAAGAGTGCACCTGCGAGCAGATCCTGTGCCTTAATTAAGAGACCATCTTCCTTTGGCTCTATAAAATGCGTCTCCAAAATGTTTGGCTTGAAGTCTTCTCTCTTCAAAGTATCTGCAAATGTGATTGTCCATAGTCTATTGGGCCCTTCATGGACAGGACAAAAGGAATTCACTTGTGCTTCCTTATTGCAGGGAACTCAATTTGGTCCGTAAGTGACTGCTGAAAGAAGACGGTTGAAAGTGGGGGCCTGCCTGTTTGGCAGTTTTGTTGTATTTTAGTTCTTTTGTTTTATTTGGACTTGTAATCATCCACAAATGCTTTATTTGGACCTGCAAGTAGGACTAATTGCTGTGTTTTTCTTTTCTGTTTCAACTTGATTAGCAATGATACAATCATGTAAGATAGGTTGCCATGTTATGTGGATCTTTGCTTTTACCCAATGCAGATTTAGTGAAGCAGATGGCCCTAGGTAGAAAATATGTTTGAAATAATGAGAAATTCGATTTGCACATATTTTCAAATTGAAAAAACCGAATAAGCTTACCTCTTACTATTAATCTTTTTATAAGGGTTGACAGCAGCAGTCCACTGGCTTTATTATTTGAGAAATGCTATTTTGTACACCAGCATCCCACTGCTATCCCACTCAACCTACGTGGATTTTAATTTTAATTTTTAATTTTTTAGTTTCTTCCTTTAGAATCCCAAACGTCTCTCCCTATACGAAACACCCCTCTCTCTCTTCTCTCTCTTCTCAGTTCTCTCTCTCTTTGTTTTCTTCACCGACAAATCTCTCTCTCCGGCGGTTTCTTCCTTTAGAATCCCAAACGTGCCTCTCCCTCTACGAGACCCCCCTCTCTCTCTTCTCTCTCTTCTCAGTTCTCTCTCTCTTTGTTTTCTTCACCGGCAAATCTCTCTCTCCGGCGGCCGGCAGTCCTTCTTTCGACGGAATCGCTGCCGGATTTCGCCGGAAAATCTCTCTCTCTCTCTCTCTCTCTCTCCGGAATCCATCTCTCGCCAAAAAATCTCTCTGGACGGAATCTCTCTGCCAGATCTGCCCGGAACTTGACGGACACGCTCTCTCTCACCGGATCTTGATGGAAACGCTCTCTCTCGACGGATATTGCCGAAGCTCGCCGAAAATCTCTCTCTGGACGGAATCTCTCTATGCCAGATCTCGCCGGAAACAGTTTCTCTCGCCGGATCTATCTCGCCGGAGGTACTTTTAAGTGTTTTGTTCTTTAATTTCTGTATTAAAAAAAAAAATGCAAAGCATAAAATCTCTCTCAGATTTCATTTCTCTGTCAGTTAGATCGATGCTTGCGTTTGTTTGCATATTTTTATTTCAATGATTCGGGAGAAGTGAACAAAAAAAGATTTGTGGGTTGATTTTTTTACGTATTTTTTGGGTGTTGATCGTAGCCGATAAGGGGAAAGAAACTGATTTCTAAGTTGTTTTATTTGGAAATTTTCGGGGAAGTTCAAATGGGTGTAATTTTGTTTGATTTTTGGGTAGATGATCAATTATGGTGTTTGTTGAATAATCTTCATTGATGTCTAATCGGTATGTGATTATGTTGGGATTAATTTGTTTGTTGAATATTCTTCGTTAGTGGTTGCTATTTGTTTTGGTTTATGCAGAAGTTTTTTTATGCAGTATCTTTTTTGGTGGATTCTGGTAATAGCTGATTGAGGTGTTTTTTGCTTTTGGCTTGTTAGTATGTTGCTGTAATTGATGTGTGTTAATATGTTGGGAGAGTTTATAGATGATAGTATATTGCTGCAAAAATATTCCTCTGAACAAACTAGAAAGTATGGAACTTTTTATTGCTGCATTTCAATACTTTGACAAGGTTGAATACAGTTATAGGGGGTGTAATTTTTTACCTCTGCCAAGTATGTGTATAATTTGTTGTGTGTATTTTTGTTGTTGTTGCAGCTACAAATAGTGAAATGATGGTGATAGAAGAGAATAGCAAGCATGAGAATGGAAGTTGCTCAAGGTGGAGTACAATTGGCGATTGAAAAAGAAAAACAACCGGATGAAAAAAAACTATCAGATTTAAGAGAGTTAAATCTTAAGAGATTTAAGAGAGTTAAATCTTAAGAGATTTAAGAGAGTTAAATCTGTAGAATTTTGAAGCAGTGGTGGCTGCCCGCAAAGCACATGATAGTACGCCTCAAGATGTCGAGATTTTAGATTTTACTTCTTAAAAGTGAAAGTGTTCCAAATGAGACTAATTATTTTTACACCACTTTGATTCAAGTCTATTGTCTTAGTATGTAAAACTCATGCATGTATAACCAATATATATAGAACCTACACCCTTGTGTTTTGGTATAGAGTTAAATGTAGACCAATGGGATGTAAAAAATTCATTACCTGTACCAACTCCATATTCTGATCAAATACCCCAAAATCATCAATGGGAAGCAAGAATAAAAGCAAAAGGCACACCATAATTCATTGACAGCTACATCTAAATACAAAGACAGAAATTTTTTATTTATCATCCCCCAATAGGGTGAAAAGCATAATACATCACAAAGGGCAGATAACAATTTTCATTACATCATAAGGAGGAGGTTGCATAGCACAGTTTGCAAACAAAGGAAGCCTGAAAAACTAGGGCTTGGTGAAACAAAAAAAACAACCCTCCGTGAGGAAGAGGTTGTCATGGCAGAATTTGTATATAAACCTACTGCCACGGCCAAAGCCCCAGAAACCACAAGGCACCAAAAATTTCAAACTGCCACAGCCAACCATCACAATAAACTGGATCCAGGAACATAACCTGCCCTTTGAGGAAAACAGAGAGACCCAACCATCACGTGCAGAACACAAGTTCAAAAACGTGAAAGACTCGGTAAAAGACAATGGACAGACTCACAACTGGGAAGGGGAGAGAGAATAGCCCTAGCACATACATGCAAGATGGCTAGGCTAAAAACACCAGGTGCTGACACCAGCAATACAAAAACCATGACCACTCGTAAGAAACCATAGATTCAGGACTCGGTAACTACGTTCTCAGGGAAATACAGAATACATAGCACATTAGAAACAAAAAAAAATATATATATTCCTTGATATTACCCTGTACAACCATGAGTAGCATTACATTTTTCATTTCTACAATAACCTAAACAATCACAAAATTACATAACCATGATAGAAGTACAAATATAATAAATTTAAAACTATTTAAAGGTCATGATCATGGAATTGATGACATTGATCAAAAAATGAATATTTGTTAGCTCAACACCAGCTTGTGTGAGCAAGGTACTTTGATGGTTGAGAATGTTATAGACTTGAAATAAGATGGGTTGCACATGCACTGCAATTGCTGGGTCTGTTGGAATTATTGCTTTGGCCACGACAGTCATCCAAGAAAGTTTTTGGGATGGGTTGTTATTGATATCACAAGCTAAATGCCACAGAAGGTTGAGCAGTACTCCTTGGCTTAGAGGGAGAGGAACTACAGACAATATCCATCCTATATCAACCTGAAAAGAAAGTTTTCGTTGCATTAGTCACATGTGTATCTTAAATGAACACTTCAAATGTCAAAAAAAGAGTTGCTATTATTCTTTCTCAAAAAAAAAAAAAAAAAAACAAAACAAAATTCACCTGTGAACATAACCAAGACACAATGGACAAATCACATCTTGAAAGGGCTATGTGGAAAGCCCGTTCAAAATTGTGCTCACATACCAATCTTGATAATTCCATTGTTGGATCAACGGACACCCCAACCTAATACACAAATGAGACAACCCAATGTTTGAAAAGATTTTAAAAATGACATCAAGTAAATCGTCATATTTGTCCACATATTTATGAAAATACCTGAGTACGAACTAAATGATTGTGTTGATCATCAATTACTGAAGGCAGTGGAGTTTGACTTTTATTCGCTTGATGTTGCTTTGCCTTTGAAGTCTACAATTAAAAAATGGTTAGGTTCATGTGTTTCAAACAAAACGCAAGATAATTATGGGGAAAAAATTGAATGAACCTGTTTTTTGCTTCTACTTGTTTTGGCATTGTTGTCGCTTGATGGCTCATTTGTTACTTGTAACTTCTTCTTCGTCACTTGTTCAACTATTGGCATCATTCTTCTAATCGGTGGTCTCCCTTTACGTTTAACTTTAACCGGACTAAGCAAATTAGTACTTTGCAATGTCGAAGCTTCATCACAACTTTGAACAACCTCATTACAACTAGAAGATGCGACTGAAATACGACTTAATTTACGGCATTCCTCTTTTAAAACATCAACTCCTTTCATCACCGTAGTGTAAATGTGCTTGCTTTTTCCGAGCGATGCTAATTCATTTAAATTCTTGGACAAGCTGTCATATCTTTCGTCATCAGAATTACCACCAAAATTGTCATAACTACTCTTCAACAATGTGTATAGACGCTTTAGATCCTTCCTCCATCTCATAAGAAAGAATCTTGGTGACAACGTCAAAACCTTTTTTGACAATAGCACAGAAATAGCATGCCTACACAAGATACCTCTTGTTTCAAACAATGCACAAGTACACTTCACTTCTACCTCTTCTTCATCTTCTTCATTGTAATACACACAATGTGATACGTCTTTCATGTTTCTATTAATGACAAAACTTTCAATCACCTGATAGGTAGAAATTGCACCTTCATTTGTAAGACAAGAGTTATTACAACCCACAACTTTCATAAACTCCCCCTGAACTTCTTTGAACTTTGCATTGGTGTATACATCTTGAAATTTCTCCTCTAAAGGATAGGGGGTTAAACATGGAATCATGCGGTTCCAAGAATCGAAATCAGCTTTTTTCTCTTTCTCAACCATTTTCCTCAAAGCATTATCAAATTGATCAACAAATTCCTTCAGTGTGGTCTGTGAGTGCACATAACCATCAAAAAATGCATTCATACTTTCACTACGCTGTGTAGTATTCATTCCAGCCCAAAATGTATCTTTCATATATGTGGGCACCCAAAAAGTCCGCTCATTATATAACCCATTCAGCCATGCATTGTCCTGAAGTTCATAAGTCTCAAGTAGATTTTTCCAATTTTCTTCGAATTCATCACAACTTTGAGAATCATACAAACAAACATTAAGGGCACTCTTGATGCCATTGAATTGAGCATGTGCTGCAAACTTTTCTGGCAGTTTTCTCATAATGTGCCACAAACAATATCTATGTCGAGTTTTCTCTGCGAAAACTATAGCAATTGCATTTTTCATTGCCCTATCTTGATCTGTTATAATTGCACTTGGAGCTTTGCCATTCATGCACTCTAACCAAGTGCTAAACAACCAAACAAATGTTTAAGTATTCTCATTTGATATTAGTCCTGCCCCCAATAGTATTGACTGACCATGATGATTCACACCTACAAACGGAGCAAATGGCATGTCATATCTATTGGTCAAGTATGTCGTATCAAACGTAATGACATCCCCAAAGAATTCATACGCTGCCCTACTTCGTGCGTCAGCCCAAAACACATTACGCAACCTACAATCATTATCGACATCCATCACATAATAGAACCCATCATTCTGCTTTTGCATTCTACTGAAATAATCACGAAGTGCCTGAGCACCTCCTTTGCCAAGACAAAGCTCTCTTGCCTTTTCAATATAATTCCTACAATCTTTTTCTCCAAAAGTAAGCTGCTCATACCCCCCTTTTTCAACTACTAAAGAATTAAAATTCTTATTCGTACGTATTCCGGCTCTATCATTTAACTCAAGCCTTCTTTTCACCGCAGCATCTATATTCTTATAACATCTAAAAAACCTTGTTTTTTCTAGGCTTAAACAATGATTATGCTCCACCACAACATTACTCAAAAACCACTTTCCATCAGCACTCAATGTCGCACAAATCCTGGCTTTACACTGCGTTCTAATTATTTTTGGAACTGCCTTTGTACAATCATCTTTGCCTTTATTTGGTTTGCCTTGGCGAATACATGCAAGGGTTATGTACCTACGACTTCCATCTTTCCCCTTTTTTCCAGTTCTTTTTACCACACCAAAACCAACTTGCTGACCATACTTCCTATAATATTCTTCCACTTCTTCCAACGAATCAAACATCATTAATTCTTTAGGTTCTTCAACTTTATCATTCAAATCTATCATCTTGTATTGTGGCTCATTATCCTCCTTATCATCCAACTCTAAATCACATATAAAACAAGATAAAAAATAAAATAAAAATCAAATCAATAATACAAAGTTCAGATAATTAATACAAAAGTTAAAAGTCTAACCAAATTCAGGTCCATCTTCGTCGATTGAATCGTTGTCATTTGGAATATGTGTACATAGATATTCAACTTCGTCCTCATTCTCCAAGCGTGAGCTTGAAAACTCCATTTAAGAGAACAGAATGTGGCCTTGAATTACCAATACAATAATAATAAGATAATATAATATGCCTGGGTATGTCTATTAAAATGAAATAATGTTTTTTCTAGGAAGAACATTGCAATGAAATATGGTGTACAATGTTATAATTTTATCTAATTTTAGCATTAAACAAAATTACAAAAACATTTAGATTTAAGAGAAAATGCAGTGTCACAAAATTACTAGAGCATTTTCTCTCTACCTTGAACTGAATTTCAAAACTGAATTTCAAAAAAAAAAAAAAAAAAAAAACTAACAGTTCTGCGCTTCAAGGAGCAGGAAAAGTCCAAGGTCCTGCGCTTGAAGTGCAAGAGTTTTCCTGCACTGAGCTTCACTGAGCTTCAAGCTCAAAACAGAGCAACGAAAAAAAAAACCCAGAAAAAAACAAAAACAAAAACAAAAAAAAACAAACAAAGCAAAACAAAACAAAACTTTAGAAAAATCTAACCTTTGTTCCGTTGGATTTAGTTCCGTCTCAGTCGCCGGTGAAGAACGTCGGACAGCTGGCTGGAGAGAGAGATAGAGAGAAAGATGAAGATGCAGAACTTTAAAAAAAGCTTAACTGTATCATCAAGTGAACGGATCATCTCTTCCTATGAAAAAAAAAAAACTAACAGTTCTGCGCTTCAAGGAGCAGGAAAACAGAAAAAAAAAAAAAAAAAAAAAAAAAAAAAAAAAAAAAAAAAAATACTAACAGTTCTGCGCTTCAAGGAGCAGGAAAACAGAAAAAAAAGTTTTGTTTTCCTGCACTGAGCTACACTGAGCTTCAAGCTCAAAACAGAGCAACGAAAAAAAAACCCAGAAAAAAACAAAAACAAAAAAAAAACAAACAAAGCAAAACAAAACTTTAGAAAAATCTAACCTTTGTTCCGTTGGATCTAGTTCCGTCTCAGTCGCCGGTGGAGATGGCGCCGGTGAAGAACGTCGGACAGCTGGCTGGAGAGAGAGATAGAGAGAAAGATGAAGATGCAGAACTTAAAAAAAAAACCAGAAAAAAAAAAAAACTAAACCAAACTTTAGAAAAATCTAACCTTCGTTCGGTCGGATCTAGTTCCGTCTCAGTCGCCGGTGAAGAACGTCGGACGGCCGGCTGGAGAGAGAGAAAGAGAAAGAGAAAGATGAAGATGCGTTGGGAGGGGAAATCGTCGGACGGCCGGCTGGAGAGAGAAAGAAAAAGATGAAGATGCGTTGGGAGGGGAAATTAAATTTCCCCTCCAAACTCGTTTTTCATTCAAAAGACAGAAAAAAATAAAAAACAAATAAAAATGAAAAGCCACGTAGGACTGGTGGGATGCAGGTGGGATAGCAGTGTACAAGGTAGCATATCTCGTATACGTGTGGCTTAAACTCCCTATCCCACGCACTGCAGTCTACAGGCAATTTTTTAGTTCAGAGAACGTGCTACTGAACTGAAAGCAAAGTTTTGTGTCCATTTTTTAGTTCAGAGAATGTGGCTTGAGCAATCAATCGATCACATATAAACAAATTTTCGTCCTAAAACAAATTTAACATGGAGTATGCTTGAGTGAAGCAGATACAATTTGCAACAGTTATATAACAACTGTTTAGCAGCCAAAAGAAGATTTCCCCCATCAACAACGTAAGCTTTTGTTTAGAGAGAGGCCTTGTTCAGATCATAACCAACAAAACCAAGCTGACAAACAGGATATCTAAATTAGTACCCCAATCATTTGTTCATCCTGAAGATGAAGATTCACAAATCATTTCTCCATTAATATTTTAAGACCAAAAGACAACAATTCAGTTTAACATACATTTAGGATATTCTTTCAAGCATTAAACTCCCATCATCATGCACCACTTGCATATAAACGGGTCCATTTCTTCGCTGCAAGTTCTATAGATAAAAAAATTTTATACAACTGAATTGTTTCCATAATTTCATTTTAACATCAAGTTAGTATGTTTAGGTCCACTATAACTACTAAAATAAAAGGCTAAAAGCATAATGACAACTAACAACGTAGCACGAACATCTTCCCATTATTTTGACCCAACTCTAACTCCTGCCATAGTTTATCAAATTGTTTCTTGCATTTTTTTTCAATCAATTCCTCAACTCTTGTCATTATCAGCGTGTCTTCTCTCCTCCATTTCTTTTAGATGTTGTGCTAATCTCTTCTCGTATGCAGACATATCCTTATCAGCACACTTAAAAAAAATCACAATCACCGGCTTTCTGCATGGAAAAAAAAAAAAATAGTCAGCAAAAATGTCATAACCCTTTTTTTCTTGAACTTCAAAATTATAAAAGTGAAATTTTATCCAAAATTCATTCTAAACTAAACCTATATGAATGATTAAGCCGATTTCTTGAAGTCAACTACTTAATTCTGTGCAAAAAAAAAAAATTAACAAAATACCATAGAGAAGTACACAAGTGACAAATCACTAATTGGTTATGAAATACGAATTCCTGGGGTGAATACATGCCTACATATTATGTGAAAAACATTAATTTTGACTAAATCTGTGCCGCTCAAGATAACCAAAATCATAAATTGTATTTATCAAATTTAATTTATGGCCTCTGTACATTTGAGCAGTTTGTAATAGAGGAAGAAGAAAATAAGCCTGAATAACAATTTCTTCTTAAGAAAGAAAAATAAGTCCACCAATATATAAAACAAGGGGAAAAAAATCAACTCCATAAACATCATGGACACATATCCATTCACAAATTTGGTTTGACAAAAAAAAAATGACGAGGATACATCCATAAAACAAAAATATAGATTCAAGATCAAACAAAATTAAACTTGCTTGAGAAATCTCAACAAAAAATCCTCAAAATTAATTTTTATAGGAGTTATGAAGAGTCATAGGCACCACCAATTTTCATCAAAACAGAAGGAAGCCATCCAAATATAAGATAGATTTTGCAGCTAGGTCATTAGTATAGAATATATTGGGAGTTGCTTAAAAATTAATTTTTTAAAGCGACATGTTTAAATTCCATTTTGATATTGGGGGTTCCATGTTTCTGCATTTTTTTCTCCTGGATGCTATAACAAGTTCATTTCAAGACTCAAAACATTTGTAATTATCATAGGCTCCAAGTGTCTTCCAGGACATTCCTATATATTATATATATTATATAACATAGCAGCAACTAGTCTTCCGGGACATTCCTATCATTACTCCGAACAGTTAGCATATAGATGTCTAGTGAAATGTAATTATTATCAAAAATATGAAAACTATGCTAGTTTATTAAAGGGTATGGTTGGTGGCATCTAATGGTGTTATTAAAATGGTCGACGGGATAAAATATTTACCATTAATGCTCCGTTTATTTCAGCGTAAAATGATTTCTGGAAAATGATTTCGGCATTTTACGGTGTTTGGTAGGGGAAAAAATAATGGTCAATGAAAATCATTTTCAGCTTGATCGTAAAAGCTTCTTTAATTTTTAGAAAATGATTTACGATTTTAAAAACTGTAAATCATTTTCTGAAATGAAACTCTTCGTCCTTGCACGCACGTTTGATATCCGATTGCCGAAATCCGACCATGGTCGGTCGTCGGAATCCAGCGACATCTGACCACCGTCGCCAGATGTCGGCGAACCAGATTCCGGCCGAAACTGGCCGGAATCCGGCCATGGTCAGAAGCCGGCTAGATCTGACCAAAATGGCGGGAATCCGGTCAGATCTGACCGAATCCGGAGGAGTCTGGTAGGAATCCGGCCAAACATGCTCGCCGGAATCCCGCAACGACGATTGGACGTTGTCGGATTTTAGCGGTAGTTGCATTTTCACATTTCGTAATTTTTTCGTGCGAGCTAAACGCCGAAAAATATTTTCGAGAAAATTATTTTTTCTGAAAATGATTTCGTCGAAAATATTTTATGACGGAAACCATTTTACTTCGAAACAAACGAAACATAAGTTTGTAAAATTTAATCTAAAAGTAAAATAAGATTGAGAGCGTCTCATCCCATTTGGTTAGGGGTTAATCTCACCTCTCCCTCTCTCTCCCTCTCACACTACATAGAAAAATGGAAGAGAATTTGAAAATATATACTGGAATCCTACAACTTTAATAAATGTCTATCGCGAGCCACCTTTTAGGTGATGTTACTTTAGTTTTTTCTTCAATTCGGTTAGAAAAAAATAAAAAAAAGGTTCAATTTGAAATTTTGTAGTCCATCTTGCAAGAGTTTGAAAATATGTATGATTGCTATGTTAATCGATAATTTACAATGAGATGAACATCTCAATATATACAGGGAGAATACATGATGGAAAAGGAAAGACAGTGTATATAATCAAGCTATTCTATATTGGAGATGATTTGCATGAGTGTATTAGGACAGTTTCCTTAGTGGGTGATCTTCGTTGTCTGCACTTTCCTTCTTAAGTTGGATATGCTGCGTGGACTGCCTTATATAGCTGAGGTATTTCCTTTCATGTCTGCATGCTGCGTGATTGGTTGCATGAGTTGGGGAAATTGACTGCATGAGCTGGAGCTATGCGCACACACTCATCTGCAGCATGATTTGCTGCAAAATTCTCTCGGCAGCTTCCTTTGATTGAGGAGGTGGATAACAGATCCTTAACATCCCCGCTCAAGTTGATGGGGATAGAATCAACCATCAACTTGCCACGAAGAAGAAGAAACCAGGCCTTGGACAGGCCTTTGGTGAAAATATCCAAAGGCTGAGACTGGGTAGAGATGTAGCGAGCCAAGAGATCTTTGTTGAAGATTTTCTCGCGAATAAAATGATAGTCCACCTCGATGTGTTTCGTGCGTGCGTGAAACACTGGATTCGAGGAGAGGGAGAGAGCTTCAAGGTTATCAACCCAAAGACATGGAGTTTGAAGGAGAGGAACTCGAAGCTCTTGGAAGAGCATACGAAGCCAATACATTTCAGCAACAGTGAGAGCCATGGATCGATACTCGGCTTCAGTGCTCGATCTTGCAATAACAGCTTGTTTCTTGGCAACCCAAGATATGAGGCAGGACCCGAGGTAAATACCATAACCAGTAGTTGATTTGCGATCGTCAGGGCTTCCGGCCCAATCGGAATCACAGTAACCATTGAGTTGCAAGGAGCCGCGAGTGTAATGGAGACCAAACTCCACGGTACCTTTCAAGTAGCGTGGAACACGCTTGGCAGCAACCATATGGACAGTGGTGGGAGAGTGCAGAAACTGACAGAGTTGGTTTACGCTGTAGGCGATGTCAGGGCGGGTGAGGGTGCAATATTGCAAAGCCCCCACAATGTGTCGATATTCAGAGGGGTCAGTGAGTGGATCCCCATCAAACCTTGAGAGTTTTCGGTCAGTGGAGCACAGTGTGGAGGCAGGCTTAGCTCCTTCCATGTGTGTCCGGTGCAGAAGATCAGATACATATTTGCTTTGATTGAGGTGGAGAGCATTGGGCAGCCGGGTGACTTGAATGCCCAAAAAATAGGAAAGAGCCCCCAAGTCTTTGACAGCAAAGTCCTGTTGAAGGTGAGCAATGAGACCTGAAATAGCAGAGGAAGAGTTGCTGTAGACAAGGATGTCATCCACATAGATGAGAACAAATACATGTATAGAATGCATATGAAACATGAACAGAGAAGTGTCTACAGCTGAGCTGCTGAAACCGAGTTCCAAAAGGGCTTGAGAAAGGCGCATGAACCAGGCTCTAGGTGCCTGTTTCAGGCCATAAATGGACGTCCGGAGCCTGCATACATGATCAGGAAATTGGGGATCCTCGAACCCTTTAGGTTGTTGTTCCATGAGGACCTCCTCTTCAAGGTAGCCATGGAGAAATGCGTTGGAGATGTCAAGCTGATGAATAACCCAATTAAAATGCACAGCAAGGGCTAACACCAGACGGATTGTGGCTGGCTTAATGACCGGGCTGAAGGTCTCATGAAAGTCCACACCCTCTTCCTGATCAAACCCTTTGGCAACAAGGCGGGCCTTATACCTGTCAATGGTGCCATCAGCTCTTTGTTTAAGCTTGAAAACCCACTTATTTCAAACAACTTTCTGGTGGGAGGGCCTTGGACATAAAGTCCATGTGTTGTTGGTCATGAGGGCATGGTATTCGGCTTGCATAGCAGCAAGCCAACAGGGGTTCTTCACTGCTTGTTGGAAGGTCTTAGGTTCGGCAGGAAGAGTGGTGGAGGTCAGTGCAAGTAGGGGATATTTGGTAGAGGAGTAAAGCTTGTAGTCTGAAAAGGTTTTAGGACGGAGAGAATTGGTATGGGATCTTGTAAGCATGGTATGAGTAGGTGGAGCATTGGCAGGAGCCAGGGGTAAGGCAGGTAGCGTGGATATGGAGAGGGAGTCAGGAATGGGAGAGGGAGCCGAGATAGGAGAGATTGGTGGGTCTAAGGTAGGTCCTAAGTCAGGAGGAGAGGTCAGGGAAGTTTGAGTGTCAGGGTCAGGGGAAAGGGCAGGGCCTAACACAGGGCATGAACTAGAGGTAGGGGGGGATGAGAGAGGCTGAGGCTCAATAGGACTAGAAGGAGGGGAAGATGGGGAGGGTGGAGGCTCAATAGAAGGAGGGATATCCGTAGGAGGGAAGCACACAAGTGAGGAAGAGGAGAAACCTGGTGGAAGTGTGAAGGCAGCATTTGGAGGAGGAACCATTGCAGGGCCTTGGGAAGCAGGTTGCTCGCGGGCTGGAAACTGCAACTCATCGAAGATAACATGACGTGAGGTATAAACCCGGTTAGTTTGCATGTCAAGGCACCGAAAGCCTTTTTGGGTGCTGCTGTAGCCAAGGAAGATTCATCTTGTGCTCCTAAAGGCAAGTTTATGAGGAGTGTATGGTCTGAGAAGGGGGTAGCAGGCACAACCAAATATCTTGAGAAGGGAGTAATCAGGGTGTTTGTAAAGGAGTTTAAAGTAAGGGGAATGGTGATCTAAAACAGGGGTGGGAAGGCGGTTGATCAAGTATACGGCTGTGAGGAAGGCATTAACCCAATAAGTGGAGGAAAGGTGAGATTGAGCCAAGAGTGTCAAACCAGTTTCGGTGATATGTCTGTGTTTGCGCTCAGAAACACCATTCTGTTCCGAGGTGTAAGGGCAGGTGAATCGGTGAAGGATGCCATGATTGTCAGTGAAGGACTTGAAGGCCATAGACACATACTCTCCTCCATTGTCAGTTTGGAGCTGTTTAATGGAGCAGGAGAAGATGTTTTCAACCAGAGTTTTAAATTTCACAAAACAGGGAAGAATATCAGATTTTTTGTCTCAATGGGTAGAGCCATGTAAACCGGGAGTAGTCATCTATAAACAAGACATAGAATTTGCAGCCACTTTGAGACAAGATGGGGGAGGTCCACACATCCGAGTGTATTAACTCAAGAGGCTGTGTGGAGAGGCGATGAGAGTCAAGAAAAGGTAATTTTTTGCTTTTAGAAATTTGACAGGAATCACAAGTTTTATTAATTTTAGTAGAACCAGTACAGGGCAGCAATGATTGCTGAAACAATTTATTTAAGGCAGAAACTGAAGGATGTCCAAGTCTAGAGTGCCAAATATCAGCTGAGGCAGTGACTCCTAGGAAGGCAGTGAAGCGAGAAATGAAGGCTGCAGAGGAGAGAAATGGAGCTCTGGATTGGACTTTATTCGATTGGAGTTGCTGGAGGTAGATAGGGTAGAGACCTGCTTCACTCGGCCCTTGCAAGAGAATCTCCTTGGTCTGCATATCCTTAATGGTAAAGTGAGTAGATGTTAGGATAAAATAACAGTTGTTATCTTTGCAAAATTGCTGGATAGAAAGTAAGTTAGCCGAAGCATTAGGACAATGTAAAATTTTGTGAAGATAAAATTGAGAAGTAGGGGTAGTGATGAGTGAAGAACCAGTGTTGGCAATCTGCAAGCCTCCTCCATTCCCTACTATGACACGATCCTGACCCTGGTAAGGCTGCTGTTGTAGTGAGAGTTTCTCCAATTCAGAGGTTACATGATGATTAGCCCCGCTGTCCAAGTACCACGGTTGTTCAACTTCAGGAGGGGCAGGTGTGTAGGCAGCCATGGCGGCCAATTGAGCAGGGGGATGACGACCTTGGAAGGCAAAATCCATTCTATGGTAGCAGTCCAGGGCTTGGTGACTGATCTTCCCACAAATCTGACATGGAGGCCTATTGTGAGAAGTAGGAGGAGATGAAGATTTCTCATACTGAAAGTGAGCAGGATGCTTAGAAGAGATTGATGATTGCTGTTGTGAAGGTTGAGACCCTGCAGAGAAGGGCTGATGGTGGGACTGTCGAGGTAGGTGCCGGCCATATTGTGGAGCCCGGTATTTCTTGGAAGGATTTTGGTTTTTCTGTCTGTTAAGATGGAAAGCAAACTGACCTCCATCTGGTTGAAGAGGTTTCTGATGGAC
This sequence comes from Alnus glutinosa, assembly GCF_958979055.1. NCBI lineage: Eukaryota > Viridiplantae > Streptophyta > Magnoliopsida > Fagales > Betulaceae > Alnus > Alnus glutinosa. The sequence goes on from NC_084887.1 coordinate 14,506,427, forward strand.
TTCAAGGAGTTGTTCATAGTTGAGCAACTCAGTTTGGAAATCTTCAAATGGGACTGCTATGTCGCGATTGCCATAACTGAATGTTGTAACAAAGGTGTGATATGAAGGGTTGAGGCCTTCAATCACATAGGAAATCAAATCTTCATCGTCAACTCCCTTGCCAATGGCTGCAAGTTGGTCAGCTAGGCTCTTGGCAGTGAGGAGATAATCCGTGCAGGTTTTGGAGCCTTGGTTGATGGTCTGGAGCTGACGCCTGAGGCTGGTGATTCTGGTCCGAGAGGTGGGTGTAAACCTTTTTGCAAGATGAGCCCAAACCTGTTGTGCAGTGGAGAGTCCATAGACCATGGACAAGACCTTCTCAGAGAGAGTTGCATTTAGCCAGGCCAGTACAAACTGGTCCTTTTTCTGCCATACCAGAAAATCTGGATTTATGGTAGATGTGGGTTTGCCCTCTGCATCAGCAATGAACTTGGAGGGACAAACTGCCGAGCCATCAATGATGCCTAGCAGGTCGTGTGTGCTTAACGCAGGAATGAACTGCGTGGTCCAACTCATGTAGTTGTTTGGACCCTCAAGCTTGGTTGTCACCAAGGAAGTGATGTTGGGGACAACAAATGAAGAGGCAGAAACTGCAGATGAGGAAGCCATTGACGCAATGGATGGGAAGCTTAGTGATAGGATCGGAGGGGGGGTTAGCCAATAGAGGCTTACTCATTTCCAAAAGGCACATCAAGGGAAGAGGTTTGCTCAAGGCTTATAAAGCTCACAACCCAGGCATACATTGGCAATGTGGGACTCTTAACACGCCCCCTCACGTGTGGCATCTTTTGGCCAAACACGTGTTCAACATCGGGAGGGAAGGCCCAACATTGTTCAAGGACTTGTGGCTCTGATACCAAGTTTGAAAATATGTATGATTGCTGTGTTAATCGATAATTTACAATGAGATGAACATCTCAATATATACAGGGAGAATACATGATGGAAAAGGAAAGACAGTGTATATAATCAAGCTATTCTATATTGGAGATGATTTGCATGAGTGTATTAGGACAGTTTCCTTAGTGGGTGATCTTCGTTGTCTACACTTTCCTTCTTAAGTTGGATATGCTGCGTGGACTGCCTTGTATAGCTGAGGCATTTCCTTTCATGTCTGCATGCTGCGTGATTGGTTGCATGAGTTGGGGAAATTGACTGCATGAGCTGGAGCTATGCGCACACACTCATCTGCAGCATGATTTGCTGCAGAATTCTCTCGGCAGCTTCCTTTGATTGAGGAGGTGGATAACAGATCCTTAACAGCAAGTTGTAACGTAGAGGATAGGAGGACGGTTAGAAATGCAAAAATTCAGCAACAAGTGTTGATAAAACTAAGAGTGTCCCTTCTATACGGTCATGGCAGAAACCAATGGGTTTATGCTCACCAATAATCAGTTGACACGTCAATTAAAACCAAAAAAATTAAAATATTGCTGAAGTACCACACGACCTGCACCGTCAAGTAGAAAAATCCGTCCACCCCACCATGGCACTGCCCAGGTCGGACCACCGGAGACAAAGAGAGATCTGGCGAGGGAAAGAGAGATCCAGCGCTCTCGACCTCAACCCAACCCTGACCTCCGGCGACAGAGAGAGATCTGGCCGGTGTGCGTGGGTTTCCAGCCGGATCTCTCTTTCTCTCACCCCACCACCTGCGACAGAGAGAGATTCGGCCGGTGTGCGTGGGTTTCCGGCCGAATTTCTCTTTCTCTCATCCCGACTCAATCCCGACCACCTGCGACATATCCGGCAAGATCTCTCTTTCTCTCACCCCGACCCAACTCTGACCATCTGCGACAGAGAGAGATCTGACACCAACAACGACAGAGAGATCCGGCCAGTGTACTCATTTTTCCGGCCGGATCCCATTTTAGCATACGTTGAAGAAATCCATCGAGTGTTTTGATTTTATTTGATTTTTTTATTCCAAGCTTACGTGTCAACTTATCATTAGAAGGCAAAAAATGCCCAGTTTCTGCCAAGACCGGATTATTATTTTTTATATATATTGAAATTTATTATAAATTAGATCGTAGAAAAATTATTCTAACTTAGTCTCTAAAAGTATTTTTTAACATCTGAAAATCACAAATTTTTTTAATAATAGAAATTGAATTAAAAGAATTTGTACCGCCCAATTTGCAAGAAATCTTATATCTTACTTTTATTGCATAAATGCAAAGAGCACTTGCCATGCATAATAAACAAAAAGTATTTTTCGTTTTTATATATTTTTTCCATTTCTCTAGGCAAGTGACATCAGATTAATCTTTGATAAATACTCACATGGAACGGGAAAACTTGTCTCACACTTGTGTTAAAATGAAATGTATTGGACGGGCGATATAATTTTCCTCAAGAATTTCCTAACTTTATCAACATCTAATCATGACTCAATATTCAAAATAACAATTGTAATATGATAATTACCACCAATCAAGCTTTGATCCATGATATATGGAGGACAATTTCAAAACAACTAAAGTGATTGCAATAATAATGATGTCTATTTTAAATTTGAACTGCTTTGGAAAATGGTATGGTTTGAATTCAATAAAGTCTTGAAGATGATGATTAAGGTTCTTCAACATAACGTATGAGTTCCGGTTCACTTGCATCATTCCTGGAGCTGTAACTTAAATAATACGAGAATCTTAATTTACCTCTTCTTTTCTTTTTCTTTTTTTCTTTTTTTTTTATTTATTTATAATATTTCATCATTTTTGCAATCACACTTTAAAAGTTTAAAAACTTTGTAATGTCACTCCTTAGGCCTTGTTTGGTTCGCAGAATGTGTATTCCATTAGGAAAAGAAATAGTTATTACTGGGAATGATGAAGAGTGAAATGAAATAATTATTCAAATTCTTTAGTTTAGTGACAACACATATACCACAATTAGAATTGACCCAATATTACTAAAAAACCCACATAATTTCCTATTTTTCAAAAAAAAAAAAAAATCAAATCTTAAAAAAATATATATATTGGACGTTAGATCTGTGGGTGACAAATCTGATCTAAATTCTTTGTTTTTTTTTTTTTTAAAAAAAAATTTTTTGTTAAGTTTTCTATTTTTTTTTTTTTTTTTAGTTTAGTTTGAAAAAATTAAATGATTTTTTTTTTTTTTTTTAAATATTGTTTATTCCCTCAAGAATAGCTATTCCTCTAAAAAATTAGAGGAATAGCTATTCCTCTTCGTAAGGGAATAGTTATTCCCTACCAAATAAAGGAATAGCTATTCCAACGGAATAGTCATTTCATTCCAATGATTTATTCCGCGAACCAAACGAGGCCTTAGTGTTAGGATTTGAGATTACATTAGATGGTATAGGAGTAAAATGTAACGCCCCCAAACCGCTAAGGATTAGGTTCGTCCATTTTCAAACACCAAACCGCAAAGATTCATAAGGTCTACTAGGTAACCTAGCTAATATGTTGAATTAAGTAAATTACTAGAAATTAATTTTAAAACTCAGAGCTTCAATAAATACGAAAACGATTATTTAAAAAAGAGTAATAATGTTTAATACAATAATTGAAATGCAAAGGAACTGGATTTATTGTGCAAGTGCACTTATTAAGGTAACAGAAAAATAATATTCTACTGCTAGCCTAGATCCCATCCCGGCCGCCTAGGTCTCTTTGATCATATCCTGAAAACAAAACAAAATAAGGGGTGAGCGAGAAATGCTCAGTAAGGTAACCCTCAACCATAAAACGGTTGAGTTAACTTCATTTTCTTTAAAACAATTATTAAAATACATTTGAAATCTAAATTTCTAGAATACAAATAAAAATTCGGCATTTTACTTAACATATAAAATTATTGGTTGATAAATAAATTTCTCATATGTAGGGCCCATGTACACTATTACGTCCTGTGTACTAGGGTTGCGCAGTCTACTGCGACCTCAGGCAGGTAAACTGTGACCACAGGCCCTACCCCGTCAGCTAATTAATTGAAGTGCACTTAACATGACGTAGGGATGGATCCGCTCTCTCTAAGTCCTTGAGCGGTTGCGCTTCCATCCAAGCAACAGTATCGAGCTTAAACTCTGTAAATCTCTGTGAATATATCTGGGGCCAAAATAATAGTCTCCTCCACATACGTGCCTCATTTACAAAAATTTCATTCTCACAAATTATTCTTATTCCTTTGATAACTTTTGAGGCAACGTGTGGGAGGGTTTTTACTCTCATTTTCTCATTAATTTCAAAAAAACTGTAACTTCCCGTATCGGGAACCAACTACACAATTTACGAATAACTAAAAAATCCTTTATAACCAAAGCTTCTTTTAAAACAGTGATTTCAAGATTAACATTTATACTGACAATTTTCATCTCAAAACTATTTTTAAAACAGTCCTTCATGCATCAATATAATTTGAAATATAGAACAAGAACAATTAATTGCAAATATGTTTAAAAAAGGATAAAGTAATATGACATAAAACAATTTGAAAAGGGGTAGAGGATCCCTTACCTCTCTGATTGCAATTAGTTGTTGAACTATCTCGACTGCTAACTAGTCACCTGGTACAGATTTAAATAAATTAATACCTTAAGCTAGTCACTAGACTGTACATTGACACCACTAGACTTCATCTTGCTAACTTACTGAGAATGGATTCCCAAGAGATAATTAAATAGATTTAACTTATCAATTTCAACCCCTTTGCGTCTTGTGTACACGTGTCAGCATATATTTAATAAAGTATTAAAATGTGGTAGCAACTGTAATTTTTGTAAAAACACAGGTGTTTCAGAGCTATACATATATAAAATGTTCAAAATAAATTATTAAAAGCTCCATGATTTTTATCAATTTATAAGAGTGTTAAAAAAAAACAATTGACTTAAAAACTGTTTTGTTTCACTGTAAAACAAACTTAAGATAACTAAATAATAGAAGCAGACCATGGAAAGACTTGTCACGGCTACCGTTAAGGTAGAAGAGGAAAAATAGAACAACTTGTAGGCCTTAGTAGAGAGAAAGAAAAGAAGATAAAAACAAAACAAACAAATGGCAATTCTTTTCGGTGGCATTCGGTTGTATTGGCAAAAAGGGAAAAATAATTCTTATGGATACAGACTCAAGACTTGCAATGGATTAGCCAAGAAAAGGACATAACAAACATTAACTCTTATGTGTCTAGTACAGGAAAAGAAAAAAATTCAAACAAGGGACCCTTTGGGAATGACACTCGGCTGTAGCCAAAAAAAAAGAAAGGAAAAATGATACAAAATGATAATATCAAGGCAGAAAGCAATTGATGCCTAGAAACCTGCTATGGTTGAAAAAAGGCAAAGGAAAAAAAAGAATAGAAAAGAACAACACTAGTCAGGGCTACACAACAAAGTAAATTCTCGACTGTAGCAAAACTACTACAAGCCGGCTGCAGTACGAGAGAGAAAGAGAAGGAGAACAACTGCCAAGAACAGGGACTTGCTACCGTCAAAGAAAGGATGAGACAAAAGAGACACAAAAATAAATAATGTTTAAATCAATAGAAGTCGAAATCACATAGTATGACCACTCCTATTTCCCACACGTTAGAGAGGCAGACGAAAAAGAAAAGAATTGTGCATACCTTTGCACGCCCAGAAAAGCGACGGCTTGCAATACAATTCTGAGGCGAGAGGAGGGAGTTACAGCTAAAACAATTATTTATAGGGTTAGGTTTCACTCTTTGGCTGCTAGGGTTTTTACGTATTACAAACATGTATTTTTAATAATAATAAAATTGAACATTTCATATTTAAAAATAAAAAATCTGGTCCTCATGTTTTAATATAAATATAAAATATAAAAGTGGAACTTAAATTAATATAAATTTATTAAATTTAAAAGCAGGCGTTTTAATAAAATATAGGAGTGGTTATTTAATATCAAGGAATAAAAATTCATATGTAAAATCAGGTGTTTATTATTTCCGTCTAGTTATCCATTCTCGTAGGTGGTAAAGACTATTCTACCCTCGAAAGGGAGTCGGAGTTATTATATAAAATGTCTTTCATGCTCATGTATTTTTTTTTTAAATTACAAAATTTACCTATTTAAATAATTAAGATTATTTTTTAAAATAACAATAATAATAAAAATTGAACAATGGCCAAGCTTGTACGTGAGTCAGCCACGGAGCATACGGTCAATTTTATTTTTTTATGTTCTTTTTTTTTTTTTTTAGAAAAACAATATTTTAAGAATTTTCACGTATCTTGTTTAAAACTTGTGCCGCCAGATGCATGAGTTTCTGTCAGTTTGAATGCCAGCTATTAAAGAATTGAAATTTATGAAGAGCTTCAATGGATTTGGTGGGAGATAGATAAGGTATACAGTTGAAGTCAAGAAAAGAACAACAAGGTGTCCGAATTGTTTAAATATTCGATGCTGCTTCTCTATTTAAAAAAACGAATCTATTCTTTCCCGTCGAAGCATTCATTAGTCTGACCAACTTATTTACGCCCTTCATTATTCTTAATTATCATTTAAAACAAAAAAAAAAAAACAAAAAAACCGAGGTGTTATTTTTGTTTAAAAGTTTCTTAATCACACACCATTCTAAGGGGTAATAGGATTTGGTGGGTTCAAAAGAAGCTTAAAATGGTGAGGGAATAACACCTTGCAAAAATATTGTATGCATAATTTTTATGATATTGATGTTTCACTTGTTAACTTGTCGTTTTCTTATTATTTGTCGTTTTCTCTATTGCCATACACTTGGTCTTTTTAGTGTTCATATTCCACCCATTTTCTTAAAGATTTTTATTTTTTTATATTCTTTTATATTGCCATATGTCAACCTCAAAAGTTGACACATGACAAGATGTTAAAATTTGGACTAAAAAATAGATCGAAGTATCAAGTCAGTTTTTTTCCAAAACTCAGAAACCATTTGTGAAGTGAAATAAAATTAAAATACCAAAAAAATAAAATTTTTAAATTTCGGGTACCAAATATATCTTTAACCCTTCTAGATAAGAAAAGAGGACATATATCAAATCATCTCAAATATACAATTTTACATGTTAAATAAAAAAAAATCGATATAAAATATATAATTGGAAATATTTCTTAAGGAACAACATTGCAAAATATATAATTGGAAATATTATTGCAAAATTTAATAACGTTCAGACAAAAAAAAGTTGGCAAAAATATGCACACGTATACACCAACAACTGTATGAATTTGACTCAAAATTGATAGGCCAATTGCAATTTGTTGTCACAAAAAGAAGCATAAAAAAAATTATAATCTTAAATTTTTAAAATTATGTGAATCTAGACCATTCTTTATATCGAACAATTTAAAAAATGTTAATTATAAAAAAATGGCATGTTATTGAAACAAAAAAAAAATGTTATTTTAAAAGGTTTTTTCTTCAATTTTAAAGAGACGATTTTTTTTTTTTCAATAAATCAAGAAACAGTTTTTAAATCATAACTTTTGTACTATATAAAGCACAAGAACATGATAAAATAAAATAATTTATTATTATTATTATTATTTTGAAAAGAAATTATTATTAGTAACATGTCTATTTTTCACAATCATCAACTGAAAAAAAAAAGAAAAAAAGAAAAAAAAAGCTTAAATTCCCCTGATTTGAAAATTGTATGAGATTCTTATCCCATAAAAAGAGCAGAATAGATACGTCATCACTTTAGAGGAGGCAAGGCAAGCCCAGCTTTTTCAAAAATAATCTGATATCAATAATTGAATTGGGAAAGAGATGGTCCTGCATTCATATATCACATCCAAATGATGTGTATATATAATATATATGGTACCCACTCCCTCTTTCTAACTTTCTTCGATTGCCGTTCAAAAGAAAAAAAAAAAAAAAAAAAAAAACTTTCTTCGATTTAAAAGATGATCACATGATCCCAAGCAAACTTGCCAATAAACAAATCCCAAGTCCCAACTAAACAAAAGCATTAAACAAAAGCAACGTATCATTTCCCCATACAACAGAAAAAAGAAAAAAGAAAAAAGAAAAAAGAAAAAAGAAAAAAATAAATGCTTTTCCATTAAAGCTCTACTCTGCAACCAAAGTTAATAAACACATGCCTACAAACTAGTTTCTCTCTCTCATTTGCTCTTTTCAAGAACCATCCCAGCTTCGTTTCTGGGATAGGCTTTTTTTCCGCAGGTTCTCTCTCTCTCTCTCTCTCTCTGAAGCTTATCTTTCTCTGTCTGTAGACTGTAGTGTTTCTTTGGCTGAATTGTTGGTATTGGGGATTTTTTATTTAGTTTAATATTTAGAGAAAGGCAAACAAAGAAGACCGCTGATTGGATATGTGTTTAATCTTCTTGCAAGTGACGATTTTGAGTTCTTCGCACATTTCTTGGTTACGTTGGCTTCAAATATACAATCTGATGTTCTAGCTTCTCTTCTTCTTTTTTATTTTTTATTTTGGGTTTGAAGAGATCGTCATTTGGGATTGAAGAATTTCAGCACCATGTTGAGAGTTTTAATTGGTTCAGCCTTTTCCTTATTTGAATCTTTTTTTTTTCTTTTTTTTTTTTTTTTTTTTTTTTTTTAATTTTCACCTTTTGTTGATTTCTCGTTGGTAGATAGTCTACAATGCTACTAATTTTTGTTCTTATTTTCTTAATTTTTTAGCTATATTTCCAATACCTTTTTATCTCCAAAGAGAAGGATCCGTTTCTTTGATATGGTATTACTTAGCAATACGTTTGGTTGATGAGAAACCTAAAGAAATGGAGTGTAAATATGGCTGTTGATTCTTTCTGTTCAGGTCCATGAACATGCGAATCTCACCTAAGCCAAAATAGTTGTATTGGTCTCTGTTGCATTCAGCTTCCTGTTTTATTTAGTCCCTAACAATGAAAACTCGGTAGTTTTAGTTTAATTGCTTTTGATTTCCTTCTTTCTTACTCTCAGCAGTCAAATCTCAGCCTAAATGATGTAGAGCACTTTGGCTTCTGATTTTGAGCTCAAAGAAACTAATAGTCTCAAACAGAATATCTGGTAATCCCATTAATTTCTTCTTTGTTAGAATCTTACCGTGGTCCATACAAGCAGAATTGGGTTTTCCGGTTTTCAGTTTGTGAGACAAGTCAGTAGGTTGAGATGAAAATTTCTCTGAAACCAGTGAAATTACTTACCTTGGGTTGTCTGTCAAATCCTGAAAAAACTTGTGAGTGCCCAGAAGATAAATTCCTGTGCAAAAAAATTGTTATCCTCAGCCAATGAGCTCTGGCTCAAATGGAACTTCTCCACTTATATAAATAGGGTAGAGTGTGAGGTCCTGTGTTCAACTCACCGGGTCCATACTACTCAAATCAAATCCTATGCAAAACCCATCAATTCATTTGTTCTTTTTTTAAAAAGTCCAAATGCTTGATCACTGAACTGAAAGTCTGAACTTGAGCTAGTTGCTCAAAGAAAGCTTTTAACAATCCCAGTATCTTGGGTGTTTGATGGGGGGTTTCTATTGAATCTTGGGTTTTATTATATTATGGGTAGTTACTTTGTATCTTGGGTGTTTGATGGGGGGTTACTATTGTATCTTGGGTTTTATTGTATTATGAGGGTTACTTTGTATCTTGGGTGTTTGATGGGGGGTTTCTATTTTATCTTAGGTGTTTGTTGGGGGCTTCTTTTGTATTTTGGGTTTCATGTGGGTTTTGGATGTTGTGGGTATGTAGTTTCTTGTGGGCTTTCTTATGGGCTAGTTGAGTTGTTCCTGTGTATACTTCCTGTGTACTTAGGGCCCGCCTTACGCTTTTTTAATGAAATTTTCTTACTTATATAAAAAAAGAAACAATCCCAGTAAAACATTTTCAGATGTTTATTAAACTCAAACTGACTTCCAGTCAAAATTTGCACACTATTGTACTGGTAAAAATGGGCTGAATTTCGTGGGGGTTTATGCTAACCATCTATATATAATGAGTAATATAGATTGCCTTAAGGTTTCTTCCTTTGTTTTTGCCTTTTCCTTTATTTATTTACATGACATTAGGTAGAATTGGAATTGGTAGTATTTAGGATATTATTTCTTCCCATAATGTGCCTGTTGTTCCTGAATGTTGCTCAGTCCAACTGCTGTATGATCTGATGCTGGTGTTATGCAGAAACTAATAAATGAATCTGAAGAATCTGATGGAAGACAAGAAACTGGATTTTAATCAGCCTCTTTTATCTGTGAGGAGAGTTTCATCAACCGCGGTCCCCTCACAAGCTGAAAACAAAGGGAAAGCTGATAATTCATTACCCAAAATACCTCCCCTTCCTGTTTACAAGTCAGAGCTGAAATCAGGTCCAGTGAGGAACGCAGGAACTGTTCCTTTCATTTGGGAAAAAACCCCAGGAAAACCCAAGGATGAAAGGAAAGCACAAACTTTGACTCGTGAACAGCCTCATATCGGCCCAAAGCTTCCACCTGGAAGGGTTCCAAACGTCAAACAGCAAGATTGGGATAAAGGTTCTAAAGCTATGACTATTACTGAGTACAAAACAGAAAATTTCCTCCCCAGTTCTCAAAATATTTCATCTCTGGATAAAAATGTGAATAAATATGAGAGCTTCAAAGAGAAGATGGAGGTGAGGGAGGGTTCTGGTTCAGAGGATGGTGACGAGGCCTATTTAGATGCACTTGATACAATTTCTAGGACAGAATCATTCTTTATGAACTGCAGCATAAGTGGGTTGAGTAGCTTGGATGCTCCAGATGGTAAACCATCTGGAGCGTTCTCAATGGATCCACAAACTCGGGATTTCATGATGGGTCGTTTCTTACCTGCAGCAAAGGCAATGGCTTCTGAAACACCTCAACATGCTACTTGGAAGCAACCTATTCTACGAGAGCAACCGGGGCAGTTAGAGAAGTTGGTAACTAGGGATAAGCGTGGTCCACTAAGTCAGTATAGACCAAATGTTGTACCCCATCATGCCCATGATATAGGTGGGAAAGAAAGTGAAGATGAAGCTGATGATTATGATGGATCTGAAATTTCATCAGCTAGAGTTTGTGGGTTATTTCCTAGGTTTTGCTTTAAAAATTCTTTTTGCCTTTTGAATCCTGTACTGGGTATGAGCATGCAGACAGGGTTACCCATTTCTTCTGTCCGCAGAGTGAAGGCAAAATCTTTATATTCGGGTTCTTGCAATGAACCTGAAAAAGAGGTATTTAGATTAAACGTCTCTACTTATTTTTCTTTTCTGGTGTGTTGTTATTGTCATGTCTGGAGTCATTTTTGAAGATTAGCACCTTTTTTTATTTTTATTTTATTTTTAATTTCTATAGCATGATGGGGATGCTGTATATGAGCAAAGATCACTAGATGGACATGCAACAGCTAAACTGCATGAAGAAAGTGATTGTGGGAAATCAGATGAAACATCTCTGATAAGGCATTTGCAGGGTAATGGCATATCAGCCTGCCAGAGTGAATCTTGCCTTTCTCTCCATGAAGCAAAGGGTTTTCTTGGTTTTTCTGAAAAAGCTAAGAATTCCAGGGTGAATGGATCGGATTTTGATAGAAAAGGCCACAACATTTTTCAAGAATTATTGGCCAATGAGAGTACTGAATGGGAATCAGGCTCTTTGAGTCCCGTGGTTGAGAAAACACTCTATATTGATTCTGTACATACAGTAAAATCTCGAAATTCAAATTCAAGTTCTTCAGATATGAGGGGTTTAACTGATTACATAGAGGATGATTTTAGGATTCCTGTAAAAAGTAGTGAAACGGAAAAAAGCCCTTCAGTAGATTCTTCAGTTCAAGATTTAAAGCACTTGAGTTCAGTGGATAAAAAGGCAAAAGTGCGACTTGAAAGTTCGGAGTCTGTTGATGCCTGTTTTCTGTCTTGTTGGGACAGATCCAATCATGACATACAAATGGAAATGGTGAATGATTCCGAACAGGATCAGGATCTTACTCTTGATTCTATTCAACTGACAAGCTCAAAAGATACTAAGAAATTTGATTCAGAAATCCAGCAGCCCTTAAAATCAGGTGATTCAGAAGGTACTCACGGCCTTACTCAGGATTCTAGTATATTGACAAGCTCTAAAGTGGCTGACATTGGGAAGATTGGTTTAGAAAACCGACGGCCTAAGAAATCTTATACTCGAGAAAGTTCTGGTGGTCTTATTCAGGATTCTGTCACATTTGCAAGCTTAAAAGTGGGTGAGAAGATTGATTTAGAAAACCAACGGCCTAAAACATTAGGTAATGAAGAGACTTCTCATGGCAAGTATCCACACCTTCCTCTCGGCCCACCATTACCAAAATCGCCATCTGAGTCTTGGCTAAAGCGTACTCTGCCTACCATTTGCTCAAGGAATTTATCTTCAAGGTCTTCTCTTGCCATGAGCATTAATACTAGAAACCCATCTTCCAAGACAACCGCTCTTGATTCGAACTGGGAAACAATTGTTAAAACTTCCAATGCTCGACATGGGCATTTGCGGTTCTCTGAGGTAATCTCATAACTCTTGGCATTCATTCTTTGTGTTCACTGATATGGGGAATTTATGCTTGCTTAAATGACTCTCTTTCTTTACCGCCAGGAGTTACTGACACCTATACCAGAAGCTTAAGAGTTTGGAAGCTTTATCTGACGTCCGTGCACTCTTGCATTTGGCTGGAATGTGCATCACTTTGTGGTGTTGAAGATAGTCAAAGTTATTTTTTTCCATGTCATTTTTTTCTTTTCTTTCGGAGGCTTTCCCTTTTTGGTTTCTATACTCAGAAGTCAGTATATAATCACGAGTGTAAATCAACATCCCAATGCACCCTGTAATAAGAATTTTTGACCAGTTATTCTCTTGTAAATCTCATCAACTTGTTGAACTAAACCAAAGTTTTTTTTTCCTTTCAGCTGTAAGGAATTAGAGTCCAGAGAGCTGTATTTTCTTTTTTTTTTTTTTTTTTTTTTTTTTTTTTTTTTTTTTTTTTTTTTTTTTTTTTTTTTTTTTTATGTGTGTGTGTGTGTGTGTGTGTGTTTGTGTAATAGAAGGAGATGGGGCTTCTATGAGCCATCATGCATGCTTCATTTTCAAGTAATGATTTTTCCAATAAAACTGCTCGAAATATATAACGCTGTGTTATTTGGGGGTGGGAGGAAGCGGAGGATAGGGTTAAATGTCTGAAGTTATCAAAATCAAGCTGTTTTATTAGTTGCCTGCTTTCCGATATTAGCATCATTGTTTGATGCTTGAATTCGCTTTTAATTCCCGTGACAAACTGTAGGATATGACTAATCGCCAGCCTTTCAGGATAAGCCCATGAGACTAAATTTCAACCCACCACTTCAATACAATTTAAGGCCCACAAACCATTAATTTGATAATGACATATGAAATGTAACAAGTACATAAAAATGTAAATGAGTAATTTTACATGTACATTAAATGTCCATAAAGTATGTATCAAAAAATGACGTGGCTTTTAAAATCACCATTGAGCGTGTGATTGATCAAATGATGATTTTGATTAAATAGTGATTTTAAAAGTCACCTCATTTTTTTACGGACACTTGATGAACACTTAATGTACATATAGAATTACTCAATGTAAAAACCTTTATAGCTAAGAAAGAGAATTATGAAGAAATCCCGCAAATGGCGAGAGATTTTGTTGCTCTAGTTGGTGCCCATGTAGATGATATGCGGGTTGGGCGTATTGTTGGAGACCTCGCATGGCCTGCTTTTGCTAGGCATGGTTATCATGTCCCTCTCTATTATATCGAAGATCATCTTTACTTGTGGTGATGATGATAACTCTAGCAGACCTCACAAGAGGAAAGATGGCGATGATGGAAGATACTTCAATGATATTGGGTACTATACTACTATGGATGTGGAGACGGTGGAGGTGGAGTTGGTAGCAGTAGCAACAGCAATCCTTAAGAAAAATGAGATGATTCATTAATTGTCACTTTCCATCTCTCACACATTATCACTTTGCATGATTGCTTCAGTTGCTTCCTTCCTTTGAACATGGATTTGAACTTTGTGCTCCTTTGCATTACCATGTGTTGGGAATAATTTCACTTAAACTGGCACATCTAAAAAGCTTTGGGCCTCAAGGCCATAACCGGTCCAATTGAAGAGTCTCGGCCTCAAGGACAAAACTGGCCCATGAAGAATTGTGAGCCCCAAGTCAACACAGCAAGACCCCGAATGGGCCTACCCAGGGGATATGATTCCCGGCTCAAGTTGGATTTCTTATATCCCACTCCTAGGTCAAGTTGGAGTAGAAGATCTAATTTGAGTTTGACTCCACCTCGTAACCTATAAATTGGCCTTATACCAAGTGAAAAATAAATATGACTTATAATATACCAAGTGTGAGATATAGTGTAACAAAATATTTAAATTGTGAAATTCAAAAGAAATAAATATTTTGTTGACGAAGTAGAAACTCTGTGAAGAGAAAAACTATTTCGGGGCAGCCAAACCTAGGACATCCACTATTCAGAAGACAAAACTAGTACGTAGAAATTAACACTCACATATCCTAATGTAGCGATCGTCTCTATGATTCTTACACGAAACTTATCGTAAATGCTTCCTAACCAAGTCTACTACTTGAAGGGGTCTTCAATGGAATCCTTTACCTTAGGGCAAACTCCTAAGATAGATTTCACACGAACAATTGAGCACACACTGCCAATAGCTAGAGAGTTAGCGGATCTTCAATTCTCCCTAAACACTCTTTCTAAGCACTATGAAATTCGATACTGAATTCTTACAAAATACAAGCTTAGAGCCATCTATTTATAGGCTTACAGAAAACCTAATTCTGTTCAATTTCAGGCTCTGGCTAGTAGCGTCCGGATGGTCACTTAGCTGCGTTTGGACGGTTTTCTGCGACTGCCTTTCCAGAATAGCGCAATTCTTCCCAAAACAGGACTGCATTCGGACGGCTTGATTAAGCGTCCAGACGGTCAATGCTGTCACTCCTTTTTGCATCTGTAAAGGAGACTCAGAATATTCTGGAACACTGGTAGCATTTGGACGTGTTGCCACGTCATTCAGATGTCTAGTAGAACCTTCCCAAATAGTGTCGTCAGAAATCCAACCCCGGGTCAAACTCGGAGTAGCTTAACCTAACGTCCAGACAGTGCAGCTCGGTCATCCGGACAATTGCGACGCTGAAGCTTCTAGACACTACGAGGCGTCCGAACGTGTTCAAAGGCCTGTCTGGACGGTTGCACAGGAACCGGTTGTTCTAACTTAGAAATTGCATGGAATCTTTATTGACATCTTCTAGAAACTTGTGATCAGACACAAGGCATGAAATGAGACACTGTCCATATTACTCGAAGATTCTGAATAGAACCATAATCCTGTTAAAATGCAACCATTACATAAAATGTTTTTGTCAACCAGAATGTTGCTAATATAAAATACTAACAGACTCCCCTTTTAGCAATTCTGGGACAAAAAAATACTTGACCGGTTTGGAAATACATTCCTGGTTCAAAAATAAAAAATACTCCCCCTTTTTGTCACAAAAGGACAAATGGTATACAGAGTATTAGAGAAAAACCATTGGTATAAAAATACACAAAGTCTCATAAAGATAAATTGTTCGTAAACAACAACAACAAAATAAGAACAAGTAAAGAGAGTAATAAAAACTCTCAATCCTCATCATCATCAGGCTTAGGGTGATGATAGCTCAGGCACTCCCGAATGTCGATCTGACTTTGCTCAACACATTCTCCAATAATACTAACTTCCCGCTGGAGAGATCCCATAGCAGACATAAGCTGAGCAAAAGCAGCTTCAATGTTGAAGGTAGGAGGCACAGTTTGAGATGATGATGCAGTAGCTGAAGGGTCAACTTGAACTGGTGGAGGTTGAGGAACTTTTCCTTGACCCTCGTGCTATAACTGAGCATTGGACTTCATGAGAGTCTATTTTCCAAGAGGATCTGGTATCCTCGATCTGGTCTCAAAATCAGAAATGTTTGTCACCAACTGAAGACAGATTTGAGTGATCAAACACCCAAAGGACAGACAAATGTTCGTCTCATCACGAACCTCAAGCATTGTGTGCATAATATGCTTGCACAAACAGAAGGGTGTCCGCATCACAATAACATACAGAAGGCAGGCCTTCTTGAGGGTAAGCTCACTCCGACGAGCTTGAGGCCAGAAGTTTGTCACTACAATCTTTGCCAAAAACCTGTGTATAGGAGCAAATGCACCAATCCTGATATGAGAGTGAGCTCTTTCCTCCCCCTGTGGTCGAGCCTCAAAAAAATTCAAGAGGTAGTCAATGCTGGGAGCCTCAACTCCTTCAGGGAATGGAAGCCTTGGAACAGGTAGCATTGGGACCCCGATCACAACACTGATAAGCCGTGGGTCAATCTGAATGGTGTGCCCTCTGACTAAAGTCTACAGGATCAGGCCTCTGTCGTCATCCTGAGTGACAATCATATGGACGTAGAATTCTCTCACCAATCTGGGAAAAGCCGGCCGGGCACAGTTGTAGAGATACTCCCACTGATTCTCCTGAATCATCTAGCCAATAGGGAGTAGGACTGGATCCCTCAGATCTACGTGGAGAAGATTTCGCTCACATAAAACTTGCCGCTTTTCTATGC
This sequence comes from Alnus glutinosa, assembly GCF_958979055.1. Taxonomy (NCBI): domain Eukaryota; kingdom Viridiplantae; phylum Streptophyta; class Magnoliopsida; order Fagales; family Betulaceae; genus Alnus; species Alnus glutinosa. The sequence continues at coordinate 14,523,067 of NC_084887.1, forward strand.
GGAGACGTCTGTCAGCTACAAATTCTTCAACTCTTTTCCTATCTCTGGGTGGAGAGTTATATGAGGACATTTTTTCTGGACTAAAAAAAAAATTCCAAGAAATAACATGAAAACATTAAATCCCGTTAGTTAAAAAATTTGGGCATTATGACTGCTATAAAATGGACTATCCCAAAAATTACAGACATCATGAATATCTAAAATATAGTCCACAACACAGACAATATCAATATCTTAACCCAACTCAGAGAATATGAGCAGTAAAAATGCATTTTAACTCACATAAACCAAAAAAAATAATCCCTAAAGTTCCATTATATAAAAACTACGAAGGAGCAAAAAAAATGGTAGAGAAACATACCTGGGATGGAGAGAAATCACAAAAAAAAGGGCACTTGAGAAAAGCACGTGAAAAGCTCAAGAAAATAACACACAAACGTCCAAAATCCAAAGAGAGAGAGGAGTGTCGTGCGGCGCAAGGGGAATGCGATATAATCCTGTAGGGTTCTCCGTTCGGAATGATTACAAAAACCGTCTGGACGCAGCGTACCACGTAAGTGACCGGCACTGCTGCGTGCGTCCGGACCTAAAGCAGGAATGTTTGGATGATACTGCCTCCTCGTCTAGACATACAGAACAAACCATCCGGACGCTTCACACTGAAAAGCTGAAAACAGAGAGAAAAAGAGCAGAAAAATATTTTCCCAAAAATAATTTCAGAATACACATGTATAAAAAACTGATAACGCAGTTCAATAGCATTTTAACACTAATGCTAAAATATAACAAAGAGTTAATTAATTAACTAGCAAAAATTTCCGTGAAGAAGAATTTTTTAGACAGTATACTTAACTCATGCAATGCGTGTGTGTGTGAAGACTTTCTCAATAAGGTATGATCTTCGCTGATATGATTTAAAGCAACTGAATTTTCTAAAGAGAGAATTTCACAGTTAGATCAATCAAAAGTCAAACCTTATTTTACTAGGACCTAATCACCCTCATTTGATACTCTCCTCCTTAGAAGCTGCACTATTTTGAATTTTTACTTGTACCATGAACGACAAGATATATAGCCGAGTCAGCAGAGAAGAAGTGAATTTATTTATATAATAATGAGCTCAGAAGTATAACTGCTTGTTTCTTTTTGGTGCTGCAACCTAGAGAGGAAGCCAGAATTTCTGGGGCTAGGTTCAACTAGTGAGCTGGTCAATTTGACAATCTTAGCACATAAAAAATCTCTCTAAAAGAATTTTTAGAAGCAAAAAATCAGAGATAAAAAAAAAAAAAATGTACCTTTGAGAAGCCTTGGATAGTGCACATTTTTATCGCATGAGGAAAGCAATTATCTATCAAAAAGATGTAGCATGGAAAACTTTGTAGATATCAAGCATGAACTCTCAGTTATATAAAAGCCAACATAATTAATGCACCAAGAACTAAGATATCAGGTAAAAATACATAAGATATCTGAAAAGCTAAATAAGGGAATAAAAATCTGCATCTTTCCCCCCATTTTTTTTTGAAAAAGAAAATAAGAGCAAAAAACAAAAAAAAAAAAACATGCTAATAAGGAAAAGAAAATACATCTAGTCCAAGCATGTGGGTAAGGGCAAACCTGACCTCAGGGAGAGAGGTTTGACTATACCAAGATAGAAAAACAGCCGCCCGATGTGCTTATTCTATCATCCCTATTTAATATCTGTAGAGATATCTCAAGACAAACAAGAGAGAATATAGGGATAGAAAAAAAATGGTTCCATAACAACTATGCAAAAGCACTCACAAGATATGACAAATAAAAAAATATGCAAGTGTACCTGGCATGCTCTAGGATTTAGGAACCAAAATCCTAGGCAAATGTGACCTCACCTACTAGGTAGGTCCGCTCTCCCTTGGGGAGTGTGTCTCCTCTTCCTTGTCTTGTCCTCCTTTCTTTAGTTGCAGCTCTAGATATCTAACCAAATCTTGCATGAAAGAGCTGGCAGAGGGTGTTCCATCATAGAAGGTTTCCTTTTCTGGAGTCTTTGGTCTCTCCACATGAGGTTTCTTGGGAACCCAAACCTTCTTTGCTGCTGCTGATGCCTTGGAATAGGATTTTTGGGAGGAGGTCCATAATGCCTGGGCGACTTCTTTTGAGGTGGAGGACCCCTTGGCTAGACATGACTTCTAACTCCACATTGGTGACACATGGGAGTTTTAGGAGCCTGCCGGTATAACTTCCTCTGAGCTTGCCGATAAGGGCACCTAGGTCTGATATGCCCAAGCTCACCACAATGATGGCATGTGAGAGGCTTTCTTCTGATAGGAGGCTTGGCTAGAGGTTGAGCGATATCTGGGACTTCTCTTTTCATGACAGTTTTTTCCTTATCCACACATGAGGGTGGAGACTCGGGAATAGCTGGCTTCACAAATATAGTTTTGGAAGTAGAAGGAGTATCAGAAGTGGAAGTAGGAACATACCCGAGACTAGTCTTGTCAGTTGGACACTTCTGAATAGAGAGCATGTGTGTCAGCTTCTCGTTAGTAACCCTCTCTAATTGCAGCTATGTTTCTAGAAGCTTCTCTTCTAGATCAATGATCTTTATTAGCATAGTGGTCTTTTCAGTCTTTAGGTTGTTTAGCTCTTGCACTTGTTTCTTGTACTTCTCCCTCAGCTTTAAGAATTCTATGTATTGAAGCTCATAGGCTGCCTTCATATCTTTTTCATCATTTTACTCAGAATAGTAGGATTGAGAATCCTCATTTTCTTCATAAGGGGCCACGATGGCTAGGAACTTTTCTTCTTCAGGAGTTTCTTCTTATTTCTCAGACTCATTGCTGAGAGTAGCATTAAAGGCCTTCCTCTTCATTTTCTTCAGATTTGCACATTCAGTCTTAATGTGCCCGACGCCTAAGCATTCATAGCATTGGGGACCCCTTGGATCCTTCTTTTCAGCTTCTTCTTGCTTAGCTATTTGGGGAACCTTCTTCAGTCTGTCAGAGAACCTCTTCTTGAACTTATTATTCTTCATGAATCGCTCGAAGTTCTTGGCTAACATTGCCACAGCATCTTCATCAATGTCAGAATCTTCGTCAGATGAGACCCTCTGGTCTTCTTCTTGGATGCTTTGAAGGCAATGGTCTTTGCCTTTCTGACTGGAGGCAAGGAATATTCATAAGTTTGAAGAGATCCTACCATCTCTTCAATCTTCATCTCCTTCAGATCTTTGCTTTCTTCTATGGTAGTCACCTTAATCTTGAAACGTTCAAGCAAAGATCTTAGTATCTTTCGGATGAGTTTTACATCTAAGATTGACTTCCCAAGACTCACCATCGAGTTTCTTAGATCGCTAATCTTAGTGTAAAACTCTCCGAATGTCTCTTCTTCGAGCATCTTAATTTCTTCAAATTTAGAAATCAACATTTGAAGCTTGGCAGATTTAATAAGTTTCGTGCCTTCATATGTTGTTTCTAGAATTTGCCATGCATCTTTAGCAATTTCACAATTTGAAATTCTTGCAAATTCAGATGGTGAAAGTGCTTGACATAGAGCATGGAGGGCTTTATCGTTGGAAAGCCGTGTGCTTGTTTGAGTAATAGCAATTTCATTTGTATCCTCTAGTTTAATCCAACCAGTTTCAACAATTTTCCAAACGTCAATTGATTTTAAAAAGAAGCGCATGTGGGCTTTCCAATAGCCATAGTTTGTCCCATCAAAGGGCGGAAAATAATTAAGATTTGGAGACATGATAAAAATAAAAGAAGAGAAGTAGAAGTAAAGAGATCACACTCAAGAATTAAATCGTAACCAGAGTGTAGCTAGCTCTTATACCAATTGAAAAATAAATATGACTTCTAATATACCAAGTGTGTGGTAGTGTGCAACAAAATATTTAAATTACGGAATTTAAATGAGACAAATATTTTGTTGATGAAGTGAAAACTTTTTGAAGAGAAAAATCACTTTTGGGCAGCCAAACCCAGGATATCCACTATTCAAAAGACAAAGCTAGTACATAGAAATTAACACTCACATACCCCGATGCATCGATCGTCCGTATGACTCTGACACGAAACCCATCGTGAATGCTTCTCAACCAAGTCTCCTACTTGAAGGGGTCTTCAATGGAATCCTTTACCTTAGAGCCAACCCCTAAGATAGACTTCACTCGAACAGTTGAGCACACACTGACAACGGCTAGAGAGCTAGTGGATCTTCAATTCTCCCTAAACACCCTCTCTAAACACTATGGAATTTGATACTGAATTCTAACAAAACACAAGCCTAGAGCCATCTATTTATAGGCTTACAGAAAACCTAATTCTATTCAAATTCGGACTCTGGCGAGTAGTGTCTGGACGGTCACTTAACTGTGTCTAGACGGTCTTCTGCGACCTCCTTTCCAGAATAGCGTAATTCTTCCCAAAACAGGACCGCGACCGGACGGCTTGACCGAGCGTCTGGATGGTCAACGCTATCACTCCTTTTCGCATCCATTAAGGAGACTCGAAATATTCTAGAACACTGTGTAGCGTCCGGACATGTTGCCACGTCAACCGGACGTTTGGTAGAACCTTCCCAAATAGTGTTGTCTGAAATCCAATTCCGCGTTGAACTCGGAGTAGCTTGACCTAGCGTCCAGACGGTGTAGCTCGGTTGTCTGGACAGCTGCAACACTGAAGCTTCTAGACACTGCGGGGAGTCCGGAAACCTTCAAAGGCCCATCCAGATGTGTTGCACAGGAACCAACTGTTTTGACTTGGAAATTGCATGGAATCTTCATGGACATCTTCTAGAAACTTGTGATCAGACACAAGGCATGAAATGAGACATTGTCTATATTACTTGAAGACTCTAAATAGAACCATAATCTTGTTAAAAAGAAGCCATTACATAAAGTGTTTTTGTCAACCCAAATGTTGCCAATATAAAATACTAACACTAAGTATGAACCCTAGACTGAATTATTGTACTTTGGGAACACTTTTCTCTTAGAGACTTACTTAGGCATAAGAGTGATGATGTGATTTTTTCTTACTTCAATAATAATACCACTCGCAATAGAACGAATCGTTGTAGGATGGTGTCTATATTGAGGGTGCCGATCCACAGGGAATGTATTGGTTGCATGCATCAAGCTTTAATAAAATCGGTCCTAATTTATCCCTTTAGAGAAATGATGTTTTTGTGATTTTCAATTTGTAAACTAATGACAGAAATTAAATGATAGAAAGTAAATTAAAGTTGAACTTAATGAAATAAGAAATAGGGGTTTGATTTTACCGCTAACCTTCTACCAATGGCTATCATGTTAACATGGGACGTTCATTCTAGTCATGATATTACCCGTGTGTGGTTGTCAATCACACAACAAAGTGTCAAGAAAATACCATCATTAAAAATAAGCATAACCCATCCTAAGATTAGTACGGATCGTCTACCTAAGCTAGGGTGCAGCACCATCCGTCTATCCAAGGCATGGACTATCAAACTTGTTAACTTAATTACAAACAAACAATGATTAAGTGTAGCCCATCCTAAGATTAGTACAAATCATCTACCTAAGCTAGGGTGCAGCATCATTTGTCTATCCTAGGCATGAACTATCAAAACCTCTTGTTGCATGTTCAAAGAATACCATTGCATAACCATTACATTTACCATCTTTTGAACAATAAACATAATTTGAGCACAATCAAAATGATAAGCTTTCTAGATAAACATTTCATCATGATTGCATTTAACTTTAAAACCAATTACAAAAATGTAATTCTCATAGTTATACAATCATCAATGCCCACAATAAATATCCCAAAATAAAACACAATTAAGCCATTGATACTTGGATAGGGTTTATCAAAACCCTAGGAAGGGCTTAGCTATGCATGGAGATCCGTTGATAATTTGGACTTGAAGAATAATTCCCCATTCACAAGCTTGTTATCTACAAACAAAACTAAAAACTAAAAAGGAAAGAAAACTAAAAAAAGAAAGAAAGGGGAAGCTCTTCACTGTACATGAAGAGCTTCCTAAAACTAAGCTACCTAAAAAACTAAAAACTTCTAACTAATCTACATTTTTTTTCGAGTCTTTTTTCTGTTGTGGTTCCCCCCTTTTTGTTTCCCTCCGGATGGGGTTTTATGGAACAAGCTCTCCCCTTGCTGCTGCCTCGAAGATGCTGCTGCCAGGTGGAGAATGGTGCAGCCCATGCTGCTTTGCTGTCCAGTTGAAGGTGTAAGGATGGGGCTGCTGTCCTTGTTGCTGCCTTGGTGCCTGCTGCCCTGACGTGGATTGCTGTCCTAGGAGCTTAGAGCTGCTGCAGGTGGCATGGAAGAAGGTGTCCAGCAGGTGCTGTCAACAAGGTGCTGCAGGAGCTGTCCAAGCCCATGCTGCCGTGTGGGGAGGAGCAAGGATGGGTTGCTGCTGGTGTGATGCTGCTGCCCATGCTGCTGGCCGAAAGTGTGCTGCAGGCAAGGTGGAGTGCTGCAGGTGCTGCTGTCTGGCGTGCTGCAGTGTTGAGGAGGAAGAGAAGGGCTACTGACCTGCAGGCTAGGCGTGGAGTGTGCTGCAGCTGCTGTCCAGCTTGGGAAATGGTGCATGCTGTCCTTGGAGAAGCTGTCCTTCATGTGTATGTGCTGCATTGTTTTGGACGGAGAGACTTTTCCAGCAGCACTCAAATAAGTGCTAGACAAGTGTGCAATTCAGTGCATGGGTTTTAGAGGTGCAAGCATGCATTTCCTTGTGCTTCAATTAAGTCCCTTTTGGTTCACAAATTGCTATAGCCCAAAGAAAATTCTGGATTTCACCTCCACATACACTACTACGTGTAATTATTTTGGTTGCCAAGATTCACATCCGTCATTGGGACTTAATCCCATTTCTTTGCAATTCCTTCATAAACACCGTTATTTTCTTCCAATGACCTAAAAAACACTTAAACACTAAAATTCGCACAAGATATTAGAAAATAACAAAACTAAAGGTTTAACTAATGTAAATTGAGGGGTCCAAATACACAATATTTGTGACACATCAAGTGAGACGCTGCTGGCACTCCGACGAGTTCTCTATGATTTTAGTTGTTTTGTAACGATCGTGGAAACGTGAAGAATATCAAAGAACGTGCCATTCATACCGTATGGGAAACTGTTCTAACAGTTTGGCTCCGTTTGTGTGAATGATTATTTATTTCTCTAACAAAAATCCGTCATGGTGGTGAACATGCGTTCTAGCAAGTACCAGCTAAGCCAACTGGCAAGGAAGATACCAGTCGGAGACAATTCAACCCAACCCGACTCCAGAAGTTCAAAACAATCCATAGTCTCCGCCCTTCCATCCCTTGGGTGGCAGACATCAGGATTGCGTAGCAACGTTGGAAGCCCAGATTGGAGTCTTAGCATAGCAGAATGCGAAGTTGCTACTCCGAATCCTGAAACAATCCTACCTAGAGTTGAATCGAGATTAGTACGAAGAGGAGGAGCGCAACAGCCACTCCAATGGCTGCGATCATCGGGAGGATGATCGCCAGGGGACAACTTTCAACAGCACAATCATCGGGAGCAAGAGAGCAAATGGCTTAATTTCGGTATGGATCAGCTGGAGAATGTAGGAAATTTGAGTAGGATTGTCGCTAATTCGAAGAGGAGATGCATGTACATGGCTTGGGACATGGAAAAGAGGGACAAAAGCAAAGCCACGGTAGTGGACAAGCTCTTGTTGGGTACCAGATCACTCTTCACCAAACGGGTAGCAAACTACAGGCTACCCGAGAAATTCAAGGTCCCTCAAATCTTAAGTTATGCTAGAACCCGGACCTAGACTTGGCCTCAGAGCCAAGGCATAAAGGAAAGTTCCTTTAGATACTTGAGGGCTCTAGCCTTCCAGTGCTGATACTTCTTCCGAAGCTTGCCACACTCCTCCTCGGACTCCTTGAGCATAACAGTGGCAACAAATAGAAATTTACGAGCCCTTTATTTGCTCTCCTTGGATTGGGCTAGCCGGGCCTCCAAGTCCTCCGAGAACTTCTTTGAATCCTCTAGCCAGGTCTTCAAGTCTTCTGAGGCTCTTCTCGCCCGTTACAACACATCGAGGACCCTAGTGTGTTCCTCGGCTGCTCGGATGGACAAAGAGTCAATCTCAATGGCACTAGCCACTAACTCTTGATTACGTCTCTCACTCTCATCTAGCAGCGTAGCCTGTTCATCAACCTTGGCAACCTTCTCCTCCATCTCATATTGCCTCTACTTGCTCTCCAGAAGCTCCCGATCCTTGTGTAATAACCCTGATTCTCTTTTGAGGATAGAATGGTAATTTATTATTAGTTAATATCCTAGGTAAAGGTAGGTTCGGTCTAGTAATGAGAATGGATAATTTCATGCATAAAAATAATTATATAGACATAAATATAATAAGAAAATGACGTTAAAAATAATTAATAATAATAATAATAATAATAATAATGTTGGCAAAAGAGAATTCTAGAACACTACTTCTATATATATATATATATATATAAGTGGCTTATACAAAAGTTGATATTTTTACGTCACTAAACCCTAAACCCTAACCTTATATATTGATAAGTGGAGATAGTTGCCGTCACCCTAGCTCTTTTCTCACCTCAGAATTTTTACAACTGTCTCTCTCTCCCTTGCAATAAATTTTTTGTTACAACCTTTGTTTCTCTCAAAGCATTGCAGGTACGTTCTTCTTCCTTTTTTTTTTTTTTTTTTTTTTTTTTTTTTTTTTAATTTGTTTATTTCTTTTCTGACAGGGGGTCATCATGTTGAGTCCTTCCTGTTGGTTTATTTTTTTTTTCTTCTTTGCTCCTCTTCTAGCCGTGCAGATCCTCATGCCTATTGTTTTTTTTTCCTCCCTGCTGTAGCCGTAGCAGGTAGTAATAGTTGGTCTTTTTTTTTTTTTTTTTTTTTTTTTTTTTTTTTTTTTTTTTTTTTTTTTTTTTTTTTTTTCTCTCCCTGTACCAGCCGCATCATGACCAGGGGCTATTCTCATATTTTTGGCCGTAGAAATGGTAGCAGTCGACTTGCTATTTTTATTTTTTATTTTTTAACCGTAGCACCCTACGTTTTGCCCTCAATGGTTGTAGGAGTTACACTCTTTCTATCCTTTTCTTGTTTGACTACCGAAGTGTCATGACATAGCAATATTTTTCTGGGATAATTGTACCATTGGTCCCTGTGGTATACCATAATTACAAATCACTCCCTATGGTTTAAAAAGTTCATGGGAGATCCTTGTGGGGTAAACTATAATTACAAATCGATCCCTGGAGTCAAATTCCGTTAAAATTTTTAACAGATTCTGTTAAATGCCACGTCAGCGCCATGTGTTGCCAATAAGATGGCGATACGTGTCCATCTTAATAAAAAAATAGGAATTTATTAAAAAAAAAATACTTATTTTTTTTTTAAAAAAAAAAACAAAAAAAAAAAAAGAAAAAGAAAAAAGGGAAGGCAAAAGGGGTGACCTGGCCACCCCTGGACCTTCTAGGGGCCTCTAGGGAGGTCGCGGCCACCCCTAGAGGTGGCTGGGGGTGGCCATCGGGCCACCCCTAGTAGATCCAGGGGTCCCATGGGTTCCACCCGAACTTCTAGTCTCGGTGGGAAGAAATATATTCTGGTTATTGTAGATGACTATTCTCGGTACACTTGGTCTCTTCTTCTTCGGGAAAAATCTGATGCTGTTGTTCAAGAAAATTCAGATAGAGCAAAATTGTCCCATCATGAGGATTCGCAGTGATCATGGCAGGGAATTTGAGAATGCCCGGTTTGAAGAATACTGTCACTCATATGGCATTCAGCGAGAGTTTTCTTCTCCTATTACTCCTCAACAAAATGGGATTGTGGAGCGGAAAAATAGAGTTTTACAGGAAATGGCTCGAGTGATGATTCTTTCTCAAAATCTTGCTCAACATTTTTGGGGAGAAGCTAGCAACACTGCATGTCATATCATCAATAGAGTCTACCTGAGGCCAGAAACAAGCAAGACTCCATACGAGATTTGGTGAGGTAAGAAACCCACTGTTAAATATTTTCGGACTTTTGGTAGTAAATGCTATATTCTATGAGATAGGGAAAATCTGGGAAAGTTTGATCCCAAAAGTGAATAAGGCATATTTCTGGGATACTCCACCAGCAGTCGTACCTACAGAGTCTATAACACTAGAACAGAAACAGTGATGGAGTCCATCAATGTTGTCATTGATGATGATATTAGGGCACATAGTAAGGGGGAGATTTCACAGTCCACTCCAGAAGCATTACCTTCTCCTACAGAAAATGTTAGTGAGACTTCCTCTTCAGCAGTAGAGCCTATATCTTTTCATCCTGTCTCTCTTATAGCAGTAGATGTTCTTCCTGACTCAACTAATGCGGTGTCTACTAAGGAAATTGATCCTACATCAGATCAAGATCCAGAGTTGATAAATCCTCCAATTGAACCCACCTCTTGGGTCAAGCTCAATCATCTGTCCAGGCAGTTTCTTGGGAATCTCAATGAAGGTAGACGGTTGAGAAGCAGAATAATCAACTCCTCTAATGAGGTTGCTAATCAAGTGACGTACAATTGCTATCCGGTTCAATTTGAACCAAAGAAAGTGGAAGAAGCCTTGCAAGATGACAGTTGGGTTATTGCTATGCATGATGAGTTGCATCAGTTCACTCGTAATGATGTCTGGACTCTGGTTCCCAGACCATCTGATCAAAATATCATCGGCACAAAGTGGATTTTCAAGAACAAATCAAATGAACATGGCATGGTGATTCGAAATAAAGCACGTCTTCTTGCTCAAGGATACACTCAGATTGAAGGGATAGAGTTTGACGAAACCATCCCTCTAGTTGCCCGCCTTGAATCTATCAGAATTCTGCTCTCTATATCTTGTCATCTAGGCTTCAAGCTTTATCAGATGGATGTCAAGAGTCCCTTTTGATGTGGTCGCTTTGTGTACAAAAATATCAATAATAAAATTACCACTCGCAATAGTACGAATCCTTGTTGGATAGGGCTATGTTGAGGGTGTCGAACCTTAAGGACTGCGTAGGAATTGCTATAAAGTTTTTCAAGATTAAATATAACTTAATTTAAAATATGTTTGATTTTTGTTTTCTAAAAATAAATGCATAAAAGTAAAATACATAAATTTAAAGAGAGTATGGATGAGATAAAGAATAGGGGATTGATTTCACCACTCACCACATAACAATGGTCAATCATAAATTAACAAGGAAAATTCATACTATGCATGATATAGGGCTCGTCTCACTCGAGTAGTCAAGAAATTACCTCTAAAGAATAAGTATAATCCATCTTTCGTTGGTACGAACTGTCTACCTAAATTACACTAAACTAGGGTGTAGTACAATCTGTCTTTCCTAGGCATGGCCTATCTAACCGTCTTGATCATATATCATTTAAAACCGTTGTATAACAATCATTCACATAATCACAGAAAATATGATTGAGTTCAATCAATATAAAAGACTTTCTAAGACAAGATAATAAATTCATAATTATCCATTAAATGCGTGAAAGTTTGCGTTAGATATGCTTCCGTCAAAGGTAGCAAAGTGCCATCCCCAACGTAGGAGACACATTTTCCAAAAAGAAAGATATGTCCCTCCCTTTGTAAGACTGTAACTGAACCTCTTTTGCTTTTATCCTATTCAACTTGTCAAGCCTCCAAGAAGAATTTTCTGTCTAAAGCTAAGCACAAGTACAAGCACAAGCACACTTTCTCTTGAAGCTTAGGGGTTTATTTATAGAGACTAGGAGAGGCCTAGAAGCTCTTGGAATTCTAGAAAAATCATCTTTTGAGTCTTCTTGTCCAAGTAGGAGATTGAAACTTCAATCCAAGTAGGAAAAGGATTCCAAATTCGTCCATAATTGCGGTCTTTTATTTCGGGGCAATTTTTAGCATAGTAAACGTCCGAATTAGGGAAAAGCTATTTTTTTTTTACATATTTGTTACATATTTATTAGCTTTCCAACGCCACCAATTTCATTGCAATCCGATATCTGAGCCAAAAGTTATGATCCAAACACTAAGATATGTGCAGAATCCAAATTTGAATCCAATCCAATTTTGACTCTTATTAGAGAAATTCTGATTTAATCTTTCCCTTGGTTTGATTAAACTTAACCAGATCATATAGGTATTCTATTATGATTTTTAAGCTTAATCATATCTTTTTAGTCTTCTCAAAGTGTGCTTTAAGCCCAAAATCAATGGAATTAATTGCATCTTTATTTAAAACCTGAAAACAATAAAACAACACAATGCTAAGGAATTAACATATATAAGTTAAGGGGCTTGAATGTGCAACATTCGACACTTATCACCTTTCTGAATGGCATTCTTCAAGAAGAAGTTTATGTGGAGCAACCAAAAGGATTTCTTGATCCTCACTATCCTCAACATGTCTACAAGCTGAAGAAAGCCTTATATGGTCTCAAACAAGCTCCACGGGCGTGGTATGAGAGATTAACCACTTATCTTCTAGAAAATGGTTCACAAGAGGACAGACAGATTAGACTCTCTTCATCAGAAATCAAGCAAATCACAAACTCATTGCACAAATCTATGTAGATGATATCATCTTCGGAGCAACCTTAGATTCTCAAGTTCATGAGTTTGTTGAAGAAATGAAACAAGAATTTGAGATGAGTATGATAGGTGAGTTGACCTATTTTCTGGGGATGCAAGTCAAACAAACCTCTGAAGGGATATTTATTTCTCAAGCTAAATATGCAAAAGATCTGGTGAAACGTTTTGGTCTGGATGGGAAAAGCCATGCTCGTACTCCCATGAGCACAAATGTCAAGATTAGTGCTGATCTGACAAGCAAACAAATAGATCCTACTCTTTACAGAAGTATGATTGGTAGTCTTCTCTATCTTATGACAAGCCAACCAGATATTGCCTTCAGTGTCGGAGTTTGTGCTCGATTCCAAGCTAATCCTAAGGAATCTCATCTTACTGCTGTCAAGCGCATCATCAAGTACGTAAATGCCACTATTAATTATGGTATATGTTTTTCTAGAGAAAAAAAATCTTGTGCTTGGAGGATACTCTGATGCAGATTAGGCTGGAAATGCTGATGATAGGAAAAGCACCTCTGGTGGTTGTTTCTATGTTGGTACAAATCTGGTAGCTTGGATGAGTCAGAAACAAGCCTCAATTTCTCTTTCCACTGCAAAGGCTGAGTATATTGCTGCTGAAAGTGGTTGTACCCAATTATTGTGGATGAAGAAATTACTCTGTGATTATGGTTTCACTCAAGACACTATGGTCATTCATTGTGACAATACCAGTGCTATAAATATTTCCAAGAATCCAGTCCAGCATTCTCAGACCAAGAACATCGACACCCGACATCATTTCATCAGTGACCTTGTCGAGTCCAGGGAAGTAGCTCTTATGTTTATTCACATAGAAAATCAATTGCCTGATATCCTCACCGAACCTCTTGATGGAAGCAGGTTTGAATCTCTTAGAAAAGCCATTGGTGCTTGTGACATGTCCTTGCTTCATGCTCGGGAAAGACTCTTCGGTTCTTCTTCGTCTCTTGCGAGTTGCATGATTCTTTTTTTTTTTAAAAAAAAAAAAAGAAAAGAAAAAAAGGGGGTTCTACTAAAAGGTTTTCAGCTATCTCATGTATATTTATCTGTTTTGACAGTTCTCTGTGCTTTGATAAAATATAAATTCATATGGTTAAGTTTCTAAATCTCATATGTGCTGAATTTTCCTGCTGCATCTTTACTAGATAGTTGCTTTTCTCATGTGATGAAAAATGTACACTATCCAAGGCTCCCCTAAGGTATTTGTTTTTCTCTCTCCTCTGACTTTTAGCTTCTGGAAATTTTAAATGAAAGAGATTTTTTTTTGCAAAGATGGTCAAATTGACCAACTCACTAGTTGAGCCTAGAACCCATAAATTCTGGCATTCTTTCTAGGTTGCAGGACCAAGTGATAAAAATCATTCAATGCTGAATAAATATGGGTAAATAAAAAGATCCACTGCTTATGCTATAAATCTGTTCTTGATCTTGTCCCTAAAGAAACAGTTAGTGACCACTTCAATGCAAAAATAGACGGTCACTAAAGGACGTAGTAAAAGAAAAGTGCTGTAACTTAGAGGGAGTGTATCAGATGAGGCTGGCTAGGCCCTAGTATAATAAGGTTTGACTTTTGACTGATTTAACATTGATTTTCTCTCTTCCTTAGAAAATCCAGGTGATTTAAGTTATATCAGTGAAATTCATACCTTCTGAGAAAGCCTTCACACACACACATGCATTGCATGAGTTAAGTTTACTTTTGAAAAAGTTCAGTCTACAAGAAATTTATGCTCATTGATTACTTAACTCTTTTCTATATGCTTGCATATTTTTGATCAGTTATTTGACTGTTTTCATAGGTTTAGATACATGTGTGTGCTGATTTCTCATTAAGAACCTAACGTTGTTCTTTTCCCTTATTTTTATTGTTGGTTATGGTTGTAATTAATACTCTGTTTACCCTTTGTCATTGTGTGACACAAAAAGGGGGAGTATTTTTTGGTTTATGTTTTGATATATAGACCGGGATTGTATTTCCAAACCAGTCAAGTGTTTTTGTCCCAGAATGGCCAAATGAGGAGTTTGTTAGTATTTTAAATTGGTTACATTCTGGATAACCAAAAACACTTTATGTAATGGTTGCATTTTTAACAGGATGATCGGTGTTTATTCAGAGTCTTCAGACAATGTTCAAATCAAAGCTTGTGACTGATCAAAAGCTTCTAAAAGATGTCCATGAAGAGTCCTTGCAAATTCCAAAGCCAAATCAATCGGTTCCTGTGCAACCGTCCGGACAACCCTTTGAAGGCGTCCGGACGCCCCTTAGTGTCCAGCAGTTTTATGATGAAGACGTCCAGACGTCAGAGCAACATCGTCCGGACGCTAGGTCAATCATTGTTCAACATGAAAAAGGTTTTAGAAGTCAACATTGATTAGGGAGTCTTTGCAAGCCGTCTGGACGACGTGGCAACACATCCCGACGCTATCCAGCATTTCAGAATATTTCAGTATTCTGTTCGAACGCTACAAGGAGTTATAGTGAAGACCGTCCGGACTTGGACTTGATAAGGATAGAATTACGCTGTTTTTGAAAGGATATCACAGAAAACCGTTTGGACGTGGCTAACTTCCGTCCGGACGCTTGACAGCCAGAGCCTGAATCTCAGCAGTTTTAGGTTTCCTATAAGCCTATAAATAGCGGGCCCTAGGCTTGTAAATTGTGTAGAATTCGACAGTGAATTCCATAGTGCTTTGAGAGGGTGCTTAGGGAGAATCGAAGATCCACTAGCTCTCAAGCCGTTACCGGTGTGTGCTCAACCGTTTGTGTGAAGTCTATCTTAGGGGTCGGCCCTAAGGCAAAGGAATCCATTAAATATCCCTTCAGGTGGAAGATCTGGTTGGGAAGCGTTCATGATAGGCTTCGTGTCAGAGTTAAAAGTATGACTACTGCATAAGGGTATGTGAGTACGAGTATCTTGTAACTGGCTTTGTTTTTGGATAGTGGAGTTCCTGGGTTTGGCTGCCCCAGAGTGGTTTTTTTATCTTCATAGAGTTTCCACTTCGTAACAAATATCTTGTCTTATTTAAATTCCGCATTTAAGATATTTTGTTGCACACAAACACACACACTTGGTTAAATTAGAAGTCAATAATTATTAACAGATGTTTAACTTGATTATTTTCGGTGTTCTTGAATTCCTCGCATGTTTATGCTTAAGTATCATATGCATGTGGTATGGATTTGTTATTTATGTCAATTTGGATGGCCGAGTCCTGGGCATAATAGAGTAACAAAAGAACCCCATCACAGGTTATTGGATTAATCAACATGGAGAACTGGATGTAGATGCCATGCTCTAGATATCATGTGTTTGTTGACCTCTATAGTTTTATGCTTTCTTAAAGAATAATTTAGTAGATGCCATGCTAAATCCTTTGAGAAAGAAATGAATTAGAGTAGATGCCATGCCTAATTCATTGCTTAGGGAGATCAATAGCCTAAGGAGGTTCTTAATTAAGTATGATTAGCAATGGATATTGAAGCCCTACCTTTTCTTCTTATTATTGCAAATCAATATTTTATCTCATCTCATTCAAGACATTTATTTAGGAAGTTCTCTTTAAGCATAATTTATATAAATCCTCATGGGAATGATCTCGTACTTGCTTTCTATACTATTGTTTTGATCTTGTGCACTTGCGAGTAAACACATACACTTATTTACCTATTTATTTAGGTAGATATTTGCACAACAAGTTTTTGGCGTTGTTGCTAGGGATTGCATTGAATTATGTTTAGAAGTTTTTCCTTTTATTTATCTATTTTTACTTAAATTCAAATAAAAAAAATTTTCTAATCTCTTTTCCTAGATTTTTTGCAGAATTTTGATTCTGGTCTGCAGTAGTTGTGCTCGATCGAACCTCATCCAGATAGCAGCACTGAAGTTGCTGTCCACTACTACAATATTTTATGCCTATGCAAGGTCGTTGATCTTTGAATTTTGACATCATTCCATATGATCCAGAGATCGAACGCACTAATCGACAACCTTGAAGACAAAGAGACAACTCCGAAACATAAAATCTATTCGAAGTTGAGGAAAGGACAGCAAAAACACATGTCCAGAATCCGCTCGAGCGAAAGCCGATGAAGAGTTCCTTCATCCCACAGAATCTAAACCAGCCATTGTGCATTGGTTTCCGGCCAAATGTGCAAAGCAATTTTAATTTGTCTCACATGCTCAATATGGTTCCACACTATAGAGGCATACCTACAGAGGATCCTTATCAGAGTTCTTTGACCTTTACAAAACACAAAACATCCATGGCTTAAACGTGGAAGGAATCAGGTTAATTCTCTTTCCTTTTTCATTGAAAGATAATGCTAAGCGATGGTTGAATTCTTTGGCCGCAGGGGTCTATTCACGATTGGGAGGAGTTGGCCACAAAGTTCTTGAAAAAGTTCTTCCCAGCCCAAAGGACTAGGCAATTGAGGAGGGAGATTCAAACCTTCCAACAAAAAGATTGATACCGGATTGGAATGGAGGAACAGGAAACTCAAAAAATGAACAAGAAATTAAGGATAGGAGTTCACCACCCAAGAGATTCACCAAGGGGACATAGATTATCACCACCCCAAGGATTAAATCAAGGGATACAGAACTATAGGAATTTCACCACTCAAAGGTTAACACCAAAGAGATATAGAATTTACAAGAATGAGGATTCACTCTTGTCACAAACCAAACTGATTTTTTACTCTCCAAAAAACATCCCCGTTCAGCTTACAACCACAAGTATTAAAAGAGTTTGGAACAACCCTCCAAGCATAGGACAAGCAAGACAACCATGCTGCAATTCTTACATAAAATAAGGCATAGCAAACAGGTCAGGAAATAAGGCAGGAGATAGACAGTGGGACAATATCCAAAATAGGCAAGGAGACAAGGGATGGTTCAAAAGTAAGAAAACAACATCCCGGATTTCTCGAGTGGACCCAACGACTAATTTTAAAATGGTCGTACCTTTTTGTATGTTTCTCCAAATAGACTGAAACTTGTTGGGATGGAAAGATAACGTCTTGAAATTCAATTTGGACCTAAGAAACTTTTGAAAAGGACAACGTTTGGTCCTGTTATGATGGGCCTAAACCCAGTAGTAGACTGCTGCATCCGAATCTTCTTCCATTTTGGGGTTTAGGCCTTGCTTACTTGACAAGAGTTTACATGGCTCTTGCTGGGCATACCCAAGTCAGGCTGGACATACCCATGTCAAAGATGGAGACCTATTCTTTGAGGCGTGATTGCACTTCAATGAACTACTTCTAAAATGCCCACATCATAATCTCTCTCAAGATGATCAAGTACAAGCCTTTTACAAACGTTTAAATGATTCTAACAAAAGTCTTGTAGATTCAGCTTGTGGAGGCATGCTAATGAAGAAGAATAGCGAGTAGGCCATAGAACTCTTTGATACTTTAATCGAGAACTCCCATCAATTCTTATCCTGGCTGAGGCAAGGACTCAAAGGAAAGGGCGTATATGAAGTGAATATAAGTGGTGGAGTTCAAACTCAGATGGCTACCATGGAGAGAAAGATAGATATGCTAGTGAAATCCATGACTACTCATAACATCTCTCCCATTCAATAGATTGCACAAGATGAGGTATGTGCTATATGTTCCCATTCTGACCACACCACTTAGACTTGCCCCATGTCTTCATTTATAGATCAAGAGAAAGCAAACTATATGGGCTAGAATAACTATCCTCCAAAAAACAATTCATAATCCAACATTTACAATGCAGGGTGGCGAAGCCACCCCAATCTTTCAAGGAGCAACAATCAGAATGTGCAGAATCCACAAGGGCAGCAAAGAAATTTCTATGAGAAAATTAACTATCAAGCTCTACCACAAACAGTCCAACCAAATCCGGGGCCAAAGAAGAATGACCTCGAAGTTTCTATTCTCCCATTTTTGACTGCGCAATAGTCAAACTATTCAAAAATTGGAGGCCACTACAAGTTAAGCTATTCAAAGACTGGAAGCACAAGTGGGACAGATGGCCAAAGAGCTAAGCGAGAGAAAGAGGGGTGAATTTCAATCCCAAACAATACCCAATCCAAGTAGTCACGAGCAACTCGTGGCTATGACAACCCTCAGAAGTGGGAAGACCAATGATAACAAGGTGAGAATTGATGAGACAATGCCAAGATCTCCAACTAAAGCTACAACTTCCAAGGTAAGTTTAAAGGAGAAAGTGAATGCACCACCCTTCCCTCAAAGGTTAGTAAAGCCAAAGAAAAAAAAGCAACATCTGGATATTTTTAAGACTTTGAGAAATGTTGAAATAAACATTCCTTTATTAGATGCAATTCAGCAAATTCCTTATTATGCTAAATTTTTAAAAGATTGTTGCACTCATAAAAGGAAGTTTCAGAATCATGAAAAGTTGTTCTAACAGAAGAGGTAAGTGCCGTACTATTAAGAAAGTTGCCACCAAAGCTGAAAGATCTTGGTAGTTTAACTATTCCTTACAAGATTGGTGACCAAATTTTTGATCGTGCATTATTGGATTTGGGAGCAAGTATCAATCTACTGCCATACACTGTGTATGAGACATTGGGTTTAGGGGAGCTCCTTCCAACCTCGATCACCTTACAATTGGTAGACAGATGCATTAAAAGACCAAGAGGTATTTTGGAGGATGTCCTGGTAAAGGTAGATCAATTTATCTTACCTGCTGATTTCATTGTGCTAGATATGGAAGAATCCCCCCATGCCATCCCCTTTACCTATTATATTGGGAAGACCCCTTATGAGAACTGCAGATACTAAAATTTGTGTGAAAAAGGGTACTGTGAGTATAAAGGTGAATGGGGAAGAAAATAGAGTTAAAAGTTTTTTATGCATTGAAATTACCTCAAGATAATCTTGATTGCTTTAATGTCTATGTAATTCAAAATACTGTGGAGGAAGTTTTTCATGTACATCATAATGATCTAATAGAGGCCACTATCACTCACAGTTTCACGAGGCAAGACATTGAGCCAAATTTTGAAGCCGTGAAATTCCTTGAAGCCTCTTCACCTAATCCACATTAGTATGCACTTCCCTTCAAAATACTTGTGCCAACTAATACTTTTGGTTTTCCATCTATTGTCCAGGCACAAGTTTTAGAGTTGAAGAAACTTCTAGCCCATTTGAAATATGCCTACCTGGGCAACAATCAGACATTACTGATGATAATTGCTTCAGAATTAAGTTTAGGGGAAGAGGAGAAGTTTTTAAGGGTTCTCAGAGATCATAACACTGCACTAGGGTGGACTATTGCAGACATCAAAGGTATAAGATCATCCAAATGCATGCACAAAATTCTCCTTGAGAATGAAGCAAGGCCAACCAGGGGTTATATTGACTATCGAAGGCTCAATAAGGAGACCCGCAAATGGGATCTAGGCTCAACACTTACTATAGTGGTAAAAAACTTCACGTCTTGTGCTCAAGCGCATCTGCCCCAATCAGTGGTACTGAGGCCACATCATGCACTGAAACAGTCATAACATTTAAAATGTTCTGTTGGTTTTTTATTTTTGTTTTATTTCCTATTTACTATTTTATTTTCATATTTGTAGTTTTCCTTTGTTTTGCTTCCATAGTTTGTTTGTTAGGAAAAAATTGTTTGCATTCAAGTTTAGGGGTGAAAATAATTTATTGACTTATAATTTAAACCGAGTGTGTGTTTGTGTGCAAACAAATATTTTAAATGCGGAATTTAAATAAGACAAGATATTTGTTACGAAGTGGAAACTTTATGAAGAGAAAAAAACCACTCCGAGGCAGCCAAACCCAGGAAATCCACTATCCAAAAACAAAGCTAGTTACAAGACCCTCGTACTCACATAACCCTATGCAGTAGTCATACCTTTAACTTTGACGTGTAGCCCAACACGAACGCTTCCCAACCAGATCTTCCACCTGAAAGGGTTTTTGATGGATTCCTTTACCTTAGGGCCAACCCCTACCATAGACTTCACACAAACAACGAGCACACACCAGCAACGGTTTGAGAGCTAGCGGATCTTCAATTCTCCCTAAACACCCTCTCAAAGCACTATGGAATTCACCACCGAGTTCTGTACAAAACACAGACCTAGAGCCCCCTATTTATAGGCTTCAAGAGACCTTAAAAACTGCTAAAAATCGGACTCTGTCTGTCGAGCGTCCAAACGAAAGATAGCCCCGTCCGGACGGTTTACAATGATATACTTCAGAAACAGCGCATATCTGGAGGCCGTCCGGACACTAGTCTCTTTCCTTCCGGGTGGTCAGGTTGTATATCTTTTTGTTAGCTTTCCAATGATGCCAATTTCATCCCAATCCGATATTTGAGTAGAAAGTTATGATCGAAATACTAGAGGGCGTCCGGACGGCTTAACCGAGCGTCCGGACGATTAACTGCAACTGCCTTTCCAAAATAGCGCTGAAAGCTTCCATATCAAGGATTCACTTTTGGAAGCTTTGCTCCTTAGATGCCAAGGCCTAATGTGCTTCTAAAGTTTTGCTCCTTACTTTTGGCATCTAAGGATTCACTTGTTTCAATCTAAACTATCACAAGCACATTAGCGCATAGTTTGTGAGGTATGACATGTGAACCTGATTATGTATGTTTCAATGTTTTGGGTGAAGCTGGGTGACTTGTTGGATGGACACCTTGGCATATATATATAAAAAACAGTTTTGAATTTTTCACTGAGTAACTGGACTTCTTGCCTCATTAAGCAATGAATATTCATGTCAAAATGTGAGAAATTTGGATTGGTTATAGCCATGACTAGTTTAATTTCGTAGCCTTTTTGACTCGAGTTAATAAGCTCTTAGGGGTGTTTTCATACCTAGTGCCCTGAAGCCATCTGGTTTGGGAGCATTGGCTTGTGAATTAAACTTGTGATGCCTCAGCCAGTCATTTGTAAGTGATTAGACTTTAGAATTCCATTTCATTTTGAAGATGGAGTTTATCCTTTTAAGCTTGTTAATGAATGAGAATCATAACTTTGGTGATGCTTCATTCTTTTGGATAGCATGATTTGTATAATGTTTGTGGGTATCATTCCTGGGAAACCCTCACGAGACTTCACTAGTTCATTAGGGAGTCCTAGGGGTTTAGCTTTTTCTTATTTTTTATTTTTATTTTTTTATTTTCAGTTTTGTATTGCTAAGAGACTAGTAATATGTATGTTTAGGGGTGTGATAAGCGCTGAATGTTGTACATTCAAGCCCCTTAATTTACATATGTTAATCTTTTAGTTTTGTTATAGTTTGATGTTTTGTGTTTTGTGTTTTTTTTGGGTATTTTCTTGCATTTTATAGGTTTTGGAAGAAAATCACTCAAAATCCATCAAATTCCAAGAAAAGAGAAATCGGCAAAAATCCATTATTTTTGAAAAGATTCCAAAATGAGAATGTCTCTGTATTTTAACCATAACTTTTGGCTCAAGTATTAGATTGCAATGAAATTAGTAGCATTCGATAGCTAATGAAAAAAGAAATAAATATGTCTGAAATAAGTTTTTTCTAATCTGGGCATTTACTATGCCAAAATTGCCTTGTAATATAGTCCAAAAATATGGACGAATTTGGAATCTTTTTCCTTCTTGGATTGGATTTTCAGTCTCTTACTTGGACTAGAAGACTGACTCCAAATTTTTTAGGGATTTGTAGGACTTCTAGGGTTCTTCTAATCCCTATAAAATGGCCTATAAACATTGAAAACAAACACACAAGCTTTGGGAAGGATCAAAGGCTACATCAAGAAGGGTTTTCTCTAGTTTTTTTTTTTTTCCTTGTTACTTTCTTATGAGGATGGTTTTCATCCAAATTATGTGTAGCTAATACTTTAGCTAGGGCTCGATTAAAGCCCTAACCATGTCTCTTTAAGGTTTCAATTTGCCTTGCTACAATTCATATATTGATGCTTAACTTGATTATTTATGTTGTTCTTGAATTCCTCGCATGTTTATGTTTGATCATCATATGCATGTGGTATAGATTTATTATTTATGTCAATTTGGATGGCCGAGTCCTAGGCATAATAGAGTTACAAAAGAACCCCATCACAGGTTCTTGGATTAATCGACATGGAAAACCGGATGTACATGCCATGCTCTAGGCTTCATGTCTTTGTCGATCTCCATAGTTTTATGGTTTCTTAAAGAACAACTTAGTAGATGCCATACTAAATCTTTTGATAAAGAAAAAATTAGAGTAGATACCATGCCTAATTCATTGCTTAGGGAGATCAATAACCTAAGGAAGTAGATGTCATGCGTTTAGGTTGGCAAACATTAAGTAACATGTTATGACTATAGTATTGTGCATGTTGTGATTCTTAATTGAGTATGATTAGCAATGGATATCGAAGCCTTACCTTTTCTTCTTATTATTTCAAATCAATATTTTATCTCATCTCATCCAAGATATTTGTTTAGGAAATTCCCTCTTTGTGCATAATTTATATGAATCATCATGGGAACGATTTCGTACTTGCTTTCTATACTATTGTTTTGATCTTGTGCACGTGAAAGTAAAACGTACACTTATTTACCTATTTATTTAGGTAGATATTTGCACAACACAATACTTGTAGTTTAATGCGTGAGAAATCATGCTAAAAATATATTTGTATACAAATATATATCATATCTCATATGGTCTACCTAGAATATTAACTCCTTCCCGAAAGGGTTGGCACAGTCCCAAGGGACCTGGAATACAACATTGGTGCCCCGTTTATGTACGTATACCGTCATACACTAGTAGCCTGACCGATTTCGACCTAGTGTGGCCCACGCTACTGTTAGGGATCATGCGGTAATCAAAGTATGCGCAGCGGAATACCGATCATAGAAAACATTTCTTCAAGATAACAAGGCTAGATTAATTAAACTAACATATTCAAGGTACTTACAATCGAAGTCGGCCTCTCCTAGGCTACTAGGACAAGTTGACTTTGGTTGATTTGCTCCTTGCGTGATGAATGGTGAAGATTGTGTTCTTTGTGTTCTTAACTCAACCTCCAGATCTTGTTTCTGATGACTGAATATGACCGTGAGTGTGGACTCACAACTTAAAGCAGTGAATTGGTAAATAACACTTCACTATGGCCATTTATTTATAGACTTGGATTTACAATCATGATAGGGTTAGGAGATAGGATAGGATATGAGTCATAAGAGGAATTGAATTCCACCAACTACTATCAAGGGTGCACGGCCAAGTGGGAGTGAAACACTCCCCTTACTCATGCACCACACGTCCATCCCATGCATCTAGGACTAGGATTTTAATCCAAGCTCAATTGCAACTAATTTACCAGCATGCACTTGGACGTTATTCCTTAGACCCAATGCTCCTTAATCTCTTCTTAAGCCTTTTGGAATTAATTCCAAGAGGCCATAGCTCTTAAATACTTAAACCCATAGAAAATTAATTGCTTAAGCCCATAGGAAATAAATTTCTAGGCCCAATCATCTCTAAGTAAGAAGCCACTTAGAAATCATATTCCTTTGGCCATGTTTTATCAAATAAAATAATCAAAAATAAATAAATACATAACCAAGGCTCATAATGTAACGCCCCGAATTTGAACCAGCAAATTCGTAAGCAGAAACCTCCGATTTCCACGTGACATTACTACATCAGAGATAAACTCTCGCAGCGGAATATATTTTTATCCAACAGGCTTGGATTAAATAACACATTAGAGCTTTTAAATTAAATACCTCTAGATATTCATTAGAAAATACTTATAACAAATACAAGGAAACAGGTGTCCATAATGACACAAAAGAATACATATAAATCATTAGCAATCTTGTCAACATAAAATGCTATAAACACAGACGACTACAAACAAAATATAAACTATGCGTCCTTAGCTATAAAACCTCTTGAGCTCTGATCTTTGTCTATTAAACCTGCATTAACAGGATATACATATATATAGAAACACAAACACAAAATAACTAAAGTGAGTCCACTGTTTCCAATAATAAAGTGAATGCTGATTTATTTAATAAATCCTTCAACATGCAGATGTGACTTTATAGTCACGCGTATAATGTAAATGTATGAGTTGTATGAATATGCATCGTAGTAACCATTTAGTTTGATGTTTTATGATCATCTTTCTTCAGACCTCTCGTTCTAGGTTATCTGAACCCGTTCACGTCCGTTGCCTCTCACTTAAAGTCTTACCTGTTTTTACTGGAATCCTACCGGTCCCAGCATTAGTTATATATTAGGTCTTCGGATACCCTTGGGTCACTATGAACCCCTCTTGGATCCACTGACTAGCCATACTTTCCCCTAGCTACTACATCAGCTTGTTGATGGCTATCTCATCAGCCGTTATATTATTTTAGACACAACATGCTATGCATGATCGGCCACATGCAATGAATAAATTATATAAAACAATAAACACAATATTATGGAAAAATCCACCAGCTTCGTTCTCAGTAAGTATAGAAATACTTACACTCTTCTTCGTGTAGTTCCTTTAAACTTCTTTTCTGCATATAAATCCATCCATGCAATAATATATTTATCAATCATCTATCAAACAAATCATTGTTTATAGACCCTCATCTTTTTATATTTATTATTCATCACTTCATTACGTTTGAGACGATCACTCATAATAAATCTTAAAACCTTGGTTCATGATTTGGTGACGAGGCTATATAACCAATGCTACCAAATATGAACTTGAAGGATTAAAATATATCATAAGGACAATAAGGAATAAATACGATCAACTCATGAGAATCATGAGGACAATGAAATGAAAAGGGAATATAAATACGATCAACTCATGGAAGTCATGAGGACAATGAAATATAAAAGGAAATATAAATACGATCAACTCATGAAAGTCATGAGGACAATGAAATATAAAAGTAAATATAAATACGATCAACTCATGAAGTCATGAGGACAATGAAATGTAAAAAGGAAATATAAATACGATCAACTCATGAAAGTCATGAGGACAACGAAATATAAAAGGAAGTATAAATACGATCAACTCATGAAGTCATGAGGACAATGCAATATAAAAGCAGTTTATAAATACGATCAACTCATGAAAGTCATGAGGACATTGAAATATAAAAGTAGTTTATATTACTTCTATTTTAATTCTTTTTATCTCATAAGCTTATTGGGTCTTTAAACAACTCATAAAACAAGTAATGAAATCAAAACCTATATCATCAAATTAATGAAATTAATGATTAGAAGCTTACCAAAATACTTCTTAGCACATACTTCAAGTCTTGGACCACACAAAACTACACAAATCTCACAATTTTCTCTTTTGGTTGTAGGTGTGTGAGTGAGTGAAGCTTAATGAGTATTGCATCTTCCACCATGGTTCTATTTATAAGAGAATGAATGGTTAGGATCAAGTAGATACATTTTGATCTAATGGATGAGAATTGGTGCATCTTAGCCTTATCTCCAAAGCACATGGGTTTCATCATCACTAAGGTGGTGCATTCTAGATGTGGGATGTGGGCAACACTTGTGGTGATGAGTGCACACATTAGAGGAAGTGGGTGATGAGTTGTCCAAATCAAAGGAAGTATTAAATAATGCTATATATGAATTTTCGTCCAAATAGAGGCCAGCTTACTCCAAACAACGTTTTGATGGTCAAATCTAATCCGATCGCTGTGAAATTTTGAGGGTAGATAGATGACGTCAAGACGAACACTTTCTCTTTTTGGTTCAACTCAATCCGAGTTCGTTATGACTTAGTTTTGGTCAATCAAAGTTTCTGGTTTACTTTGACAAGTTAAACCAAGATATTGTTTAGACTACTTTCATTTTATGATTACTCTAGATTCTATTCTAGACATCCTTTATTCTTTCATCATAAGAGGGGGAGGGAATAAATGTAGTGGAATGTTGCACTAGGTGTTGAATCATTATATCCTCCACTAACATATTTAATCATCTAACACACATTAATTAATGGCATTTCTTTAAGGTATAAAAATAGGTCTTTCACATGTTGAATTGGGTGATGACTCATGTAATCATCATGATCATAGGAAGATAACATGTGATAGATGGGTTGGGTTTGTGGATAGCAATTGGAATGGGTTGGGTTAAGTCCAAAGATGGCCCATTAATGAATAATGTGAATTTCCGTCCAGAACAGGGGTCGTATTTTTGACGGATGTTTTCATGGCCTTAACGATGTCCAAACATCATGAAATTTGGAGGGGACCTAGAGGACTTCAAAACGAGTGTCTCAGTTTTTGAATCGACCAAAATGGAGTTCGTTTGACCCTGTTTCCGTTATTCCAAAGTTTAAGGTCTGTTTTGAGTTTTTATCAAATTGCAACTATAAACGTTTCTAAAAACAGAAATACATTATTTATTTTCATAAATAATCATAGTTATTCTTTTGTCTTATTAAAAGTGTTTTAAAATTAATTTAAACCATTATAAATTATGTCTTAAAATCTGGGGCGCTACATTCCTCCCCCCTTAACAGAATTTCGTCCCCGAAATTCGTAAACTATTCTTCGCATAAAGTTTACATTAAGGGAAGATTTAGATTCCTAAATCTTAAGTCTAGTGATACAGATTTTATGTGAAGTATCTAATTATTAAACATGAAAAATAAACAAGCATACAACACCGTATGACAAATTATCATATATAGAATTTTAAGCTCATTATAACAAGAAGTATAACAGATCAAACTAATGTGTAGATTGCAGAAGAGAATGCATTTATTTTACTAATCGAACTAGTATGGAAATTACTACAGCGGTTGCATTTATTTATCTCATTATAGGAAAAATTTCCTGTATAACATTTCCCTTTTGCGTTGATGCTTTCTGATAATCTTGGTGGAAAGCTTGCCAAATAAGAACATGGAAGCCTCGAAGGAGAGGAAGGTGGGGAAGGTGAAGAAAGCAAAGAAGTCTAGGCAAGCAATCAGGAAAGGATATGAGTGCGGTACTCATATCGTAGTGCTCTCTCTCTTCTGTCATAGATCGCCATCACCGGATTGAGAGTAGATGCCAGAAAAGTTTATGGTGATGCGAAGGAAGAGAAAGATACTTCATCTCAGAAGCATGATCAAGGATAATCTTGCTTCTAGATGACATGATCAAAAATAATCTTGCTTCGTTGTTTGTGAATCTGGTTGTGATGCTGCATTTTTCTTGATTTAGGTTTGAGGTGGTGATACTACATCTTTCTTCTCAAGAAGTGATGATAGGTTCAAACCAGAAGGAAAATTTTGGCTTTCGAAGTGTGAAGGTTTGAGAACCCAAAGGTGTGCTTTGCAAGAGGGAAGACGGGTGAATTTATAGAGATTTGAGAGGAAACGGTGCAAGTGGTGCCGACAGTGTATCGTGAAACGCTCTTCCAGCTCATTCACAGGATGCTCCTCTACGACTGCTAGTTGCGAAAAATGCGGCAATGAATCCGAAAAAGTCTTTGGGTGAATTCGGAATTCGAGAAGGTGAAAAGGGTGAAAGTTGAAAAAGAGAAGAACTCGTGATTCGAGGGCTGTCTACTAGTGGTAGTGGCGGTCGTGCCTAGAACGACGTTGATTAGACCGCGTCTTGTCTACTGATTAAGCTCTCTTTTCTTCCTTCAGATCTTTCGAATAACCGCTTCATTTCTATCTTTTCTCCTTCAGGTTTTTTGAGGAGTATCATCATTTCCTTAGTTTTTTCCAAAAATGGCTTCCTCATCCTCTCAAAATAATTTTGATCTAAATACTGCGCCCGTAGTACCAGAAATTTGGCGTCCATTGTTCCTATCTCAGAGAGGTCCTCTTCTGACTAATGACTCTGTGATGCTGAATGATGCAGTAGCTGCATCTGTGGCTCAAGGCATCATGACTCCTCGAGATGAAAAGTTGTTGGCTGATAGGACTGATGCTCAAGCCATCAGTGACTCTCTGGCATTCAGTATTCAGGGTGCCTCTTCAGTTTCAAATATGGCTCGCCGTCTGCAAGTTCGAGGGAATGAGATTCAAGCGTTGAAAGCTCAAATTTTGACTTTGCAGCGAATGTACATGGACTTTAGGCGAAGGAATCGGGTTCTACAGCAAGAAAATAGAAGGCTGAAGAAGGTGGTAGATTCGTATGCGAAAGACTTGGGAAAGAGGTATGCTAACTTGGAGCAGAACACCAATCGTCTCCAAGGACAATACCAGGATCTCTTGCGTGCAGTCCAAAATCTTAGGGTTTTCCGCCCTGAGGTTTAGCCAGGTATTCTATTTGATCTAGCAGTTCTTCACTAACAAAAATAAATAACTAACTGTAGTACAATAAAACGCAGGTATAAGCATACCGAACTCTCGGGGAATGATGCAGAAAAGGTCCTATTTGCAAGTTTATGTTTTCTTTGAATCAAAAGTAGTTCATCTTGTAAGACAATAATTTCTACGTACCGTCCTTATCTCCTATTATTTAAAAACTCTCTTAAGATTGTTGTAATCCTTTGAACTGTTATTTCTTCTCAATCTTTTACTAAGGTGTAATTCTTATATGGTACTATGTTCTTCTTTCTATTTCTGCATAATTACTATTATCCTCAAATTTCATTAGATTAAAAATCTTAGTATTACTCCAATTTAGTTATGCAGTCAATCAATACTTAAATTTGCTAATCATAAACTTATCCGTCAAGTAAGGATTTCTAAGAGAATCAATAAATCACATAATCAAGATTTCATTTAACTTAAGCTCTAGAAAGCCTCAATAATATATAAACTTCTCTAAAGTTCGTCAGATGCATAGGGGAAAATAATCTTTCCAAAAATCATCAAATCATTTGATCAACTAATTTCCTCAACATATAAAAATTAGTAATTTACGCTTTATACACCTATCTTCAAAAGATACCAGATTTGGAATAATAGATACTCATTAATCATAGCATACCTTTCCTTACATTCTAGGGTTAATCGGATAGACCTCAAAGCCTCAAAATTTATCTCTGATCCTTAGGTTATCCTTATTATGGTTATGGGAAAGTTGTATCTCTAAGCACATGAAATATCTATAGAGTGCTTTATAAATTTACTAACTTAATATCCATAAATTATTTCAACGTATTAAACATCTGGATTCTGTAATCTATATCTCCAAAAAAGAAACATTTATGACTATACCTCAAAAATAATACTAGATATCAAATCATCTAAATTCTGAAATTACTTCTATTTACATACCTCCGGTTTCTTATCCCCTTACGCTAGGGTCATCATCAAGGTGGAAGGTTTCTGCACTAAGATACATCACACAAAGTATTTTATAAAAAAAAATGGTTTACACCTATAGCTCTTGTGTTATTCTTAGACATCTAGGGTCAAATTTTAAGGTCTCCAGAGCAAACTGCTCTGATACCATTCTGTAACGCCCCGAATTTGAACCAGCAAATTCGTAAGCAGAAACCTCCGATTTCCACGTGACATTACTACATCAGAGATAAACTCTCGCAGCGGAATATATTTTTATCCAACAGGCTTGGATTAAATAACACATTAGAGCTTTTAAATTAAATACCTCTAGATATTCATTAGAAAATACTTATAACAAATACAAGGAAACAGGTGTCCATAATGACACAAAAGAATACATATAAATCATTAGCAATCTTGTCAACATAAAATGCTATAAACACAGACGACTACAAACAAAATATAAACTATGCGTCCTTAGCTATAAAACCTCTTGAGCTCTGATCTTTGTCTATTAAACCTGCATTAACAGGATATACATATATATAGAAACACAAACACAAAATAACTAAAGTGAGTCCACTGTTTCCAATAATAAAGTGAATGCTGATTTATTTAATAAATCCTTCAACATGCAGATGTGACTTTATAGTCACGCGTATAATGTAAATGTATGAGTTGTATGAATATGCATCGTAGTAACCATTTAGTTTGATGTTTTATGATCATCTTTCTTCAGACCTCTCGTTCTAGGTTATCTGAACCCGTTCACGTCCGTTGCCTCTCACTTAAAGTCTTACCTGTTTTTACTGGAATCCTACCGGTCCCAGCATTAGTTATATATTAGGTCTTCGGATACCCTTGGGTCACTATGAACCCCTCTTGGATCCACTGACTAGCCATACTTTCCCCTAGCTACTACATCAGCTTGTTGATGGCTATCTCATCAGCCGTTATATTATTTTAGACACAACATGCTATGCATGATCGGCCACATGCAATGAATAAATTATATAAAACAATAAACACAATATTATGGAAAAATCCACCAGCTTCGTTCTCAGTAAGTATAGAAATACTTACACTCTTCTTCGTGTAGTTCCTTTAAACTTCTTTTCTGCATATAAATCCATCCATGCAATAATATATTTATCAATCATCTATCAAACAAATCATTGTTTATAGACCCTCATCTTTTTATATTTATTATTCATCACTTCATTACGTTTGAGACGATCACTCATAATAAATCTTAAAACCTTGGTTCATGATTTGGTGACGAGGCTATATAACCAATGCTACCAAATATGAACTTGAAGGATTAAAATATATCATAAGGACAATAAGGAATAAATACGATCAACTCATGAGAATCATGAGGACAATGAAATGAAAAGGGAATATAAATACGATCAACTCATGGAAGTCATGAGGACAATGAAATATAAAAGGAAATATAAATACGATCAACTCATGAAAGTCATGAGGACAATGAAATATAAAAGTAAATATAAATACGATCAACTCATGAAGTCATGAGGACAATGAAATGTAAAAAGGAAATATAAATACGATCAACTCATGAAAGTCATGAGGACAACGAAATATAAAAGGAAGTATAAATACGATCAACTCATGAAGTCATGAGGACAATGCAATATAAAAGCAGTTTATAAATACGATCAACTCATGAAAGTCATGAGGACATTGAAATATAAAAGTAGTTTATATTACTTCTATTTTAATTCTTTTTATCTCATAAGCTTATTGGGTCTTTAAACAACTCATAAAACAAGTAATGAAATCAAAACCTATATCATCAAATTAATGAAATTAATGATTAGAAGCTTACCAAAATACTTCTTAGCACATACTTCAAGTCTTGGACCACACAAAACTACACAAATCTCACAATTTTCTCTTTTGGTTGTAGGTGTGTGAGTGAGTGAAGCTTAATGAGTATTGCATCTTCCACCATGGTTCTATTTATAAGAGAATGAATGGTTAGGATCAAGTAGATACATTTTGATCTAATGGATGAGAATTGGTGCATCTTAGCCTTATCTCCAAAGCACATGGGTTTCATCATCACTAAGGTGGTGCATTCTAGATGTGGGATGTGGGCAACACTTGTGGTGATGAGTGCACACATTAGAGGAAGTGGATGATGAGTTGTCCAAATCAAAGGAAGTATTAAATAATGCTATATATGAATTTTCGTCCAAATAGAGGCCAGCTTACTCCAAACAACGTTTTGATGGTCAAATCTAATCCGATCGCTGTGAAATTTTGAGGGTAGATAGATGACGTCAAGACGAACACTTTCTCTTTTTGGTTCAACTCAATCCGAGTTCGTTATGACTTAGTTTTGGTCAATCAAAGTTTCTGGTTTACTTTGACAAGTTAAACCAAGATATTGTTTAGACTACTTTCATTTTATGATTACTCTAGATTCTATTCTAGACATCCTTTATTCTTTCATCATAAGAGGGGGAGGGAATAAATGTAGTGGAATGTTGCACTAGGTGTTGAATCATTATATCCTCCACTAACATATTTAATCATCTAACACACATTAATTAATGGCATTTCTTTAAGGTATAAAAATAGGTCTTTCACATGTTGAATTGGGTGATGACTCATGTAATCATCATGATCATAGGAAGATAACATGTGATAGATGGGTTGGGTTTGTGGATAGCAATTGGAATGGGTTGGGTTAAGTCCAAAGATGGCCCATTAATGAATAATGTGAATTTCCGTCCAGAACAGGGGTCGTATTTTTGACGGATGTTTTCATGGCCTTAACGATGTCCAAACATCATGAAATTTGGAGGGGACCTAGAGGACTTCAAAACGAGTGTCTCAGTTTTTGAATCGACCAAAATGGAGTTCGTTTGACCCTGTTTCCGTTATTCCAAAGTTTAAGGTCTGTTTTGAGTTTTTATCAAATTGCAACTATAAACGTTTCTAAAAACAGAAATACATTATTTATTTTCATAAATAATCATAGTTATTCTTTTGTCTTATTAAAAGTGTTTTAAAATTAATTTAAACCATTATAAATTATGTCTTAAAATCTGGGGCGCTACATTCCTCCCCCCTTAACAGAATTTCGTCCCCGAAATTCGTAAACTATTCTTCGCATAAAGTTTACATTAAGGGAAGATTTAGATTCCTAAATCTTAAGTCTAGTGATACAGATTTTATGTGAAGTATCTAATTATTAAACATGAAAAATAAACAAGCATACAACACCGTATGACAAATTATCATATATAGAATTTTAAGCTCATTATAACAAGAAGTATAACAGATCAAACTAATGTGTAGATTGCAGAAGAGAATGCATTTATTTTACTAATCGAACTAGTATGGAAATTACTACAGCGGTTGCATTTATTTATCTCATTATAGGAAAAATTTCCTGTATAACATTTCCCTTTTGCGTTGATGCTTTCTGATAATCTTGGTGGAAAGCTTGCCAAATAAGAACATGGAAGCCTCGAAGGAGAGGAAGGTGGGGAAGGTGAAGAAAGCAAAGAAGTCTAGGCAAGCAATCAGGAAAGGATATGAGTGCGGTACTCATATCGTAGTGCTCTCTCTCTTCTGTCATAGATCGCCATCACCGGATTGAGAGTAGATGCCAGAAAAGTTTATGGTGATGCGAAGGAAGAGAAAGATACTTCATCTCAGAAGCATGATCAAGGATAATCTTGCTTCTAGATGACATGATCAAAAATAATCTTGCTTCGTTGTTTGTGAATCTGGTTGTGATGCTGCATTTTTCTTGATTTAGGTTTGAGGTGGTGATACTACATCTTTCTTCTCAAGAAGTGATGATAGGTTCAAACCAGAAGGAAAATTTTGGCTTTCGAAGTGTGAAGGTTTGAGAACCCAAAGGTGTGCTTTGCAAGAGGGAAGACGGGTGAATTTATAGAGATTTGAGAGGAAACGGTGCAAGTGGTGCCGACAGTGTATCGTGAAACGCTCTTCCAGCTCATTCACAGGATGCTCCTCTACGACTGCTAGTTGCGAAAAATGCGGCAATGAATCCGAAAAAGTCTTTGGGTGAATTCGGAATTCGAGAAGGTGAAAAGGGTGAAAGTTGAAAAAGAGAAGAACTCGTGATTCGAGGGCTGTCTACTAGTGGTAGTGGCG
Organism: Alnus glutinosa; assembly: GCF_958979055.1. Taxonomy (NCBI): domain Eukaryota; kingdom Viridiplantae; phylum Streptophyta; class Magnoliopsida; order Fagales; family Betulaceae; genus Alnus; species Alnus glutinosa. The sequence continues at coordinate 14,557,068 of NC_084887.1, forward strand.
GTCGTGCCTAGAACGACGTTGATTAGACCGCGTCTTGTCTACTGATTAAGCTCTCTTTTCTTCCTTCAGATCTTTCGAATAACCGCTTCATTTCTATCTTTTCTCCTTCAGGTTTTTTGAGGAGTATCATCATTTCCTTAGTTTTTTCCAAAAATGGCTTCCTCATCCTCTCAAAATAATTTTGATCTAAATACTGCGCCCGTAGTACCAGAAATTTGGCGTCCATTGTTCCTATCTCAGAGAGGTCCTCTTCTGACTAATGACTCTGTGATGCTGAATGATGCAGTAGCTGCATCTGTGGCTCAAGGCATCATGACTCCTCGAGATGAAAAGTTGTTGGCTGATAGGACTGATGCTCAAGCCATCAGTGACTCTCTGGCATTCAGTATTCAGGGTGCCTCTTCAGTTTCAAATATGGCTCGCCGTCTGCAAGTTCGAGGGAATGAGATTCAAGCGTTGAAAGCTCAAATTTTGACTTTGCAGCGAATGTACATGGACTTTAGGCGAAGGAATCGGGTTCTACAGCAAGAAAATAGAAGGCTGAAGAAGGTGGTAGATTCGTATGCGAAAGACTTGGGAAAGAGGTATGCTAACTTGGAGCAGAACACCAATCGTCTCCAAGGACAATACCAGGATCTCTTGCGTGCAGTCCAAAATCTTAGGGTTTTCCGCCCTGAGGTTTAGCCAGGTATTCTATTTGATCTAGCAGTTCTTCACTAACAAAAATAAATAACTAACTGTAGTACAATAAAACGCAGGTATAAGCATACCGAACTCTCGGGGAATGATGCAGAAAAGGTCCTATTTGCAAGTTTATGTTTTCTTTGAATCAAAAGTAGTTCATCTTGTAAGACAATAATTTCTACGTACCGTCCTTATCTCCTATTATTTAAAAACTCTCTTAAGATTGTTGTAATCCTTTGAACTGTTATTTCTTCTCAATCTTTTACTAAGGTGTAATTCTTATATGGTACTATGTTCTTCTTTCTATTTCTGCATAATTACTATTATCCTCAAATTTCATTAGATTAAAAATCTTAGTATTACTCCAATTTAGTTATGCAGTCAATCAATACTTAAATTTGCTAATCATAAACTTATCCGTCAAGTAAGGATTTCTAAGAGAATCAATAAATCACATAATCAAGATTTCATTTAACTTAAGCTCTAGAAAGCCTCAATAATATATAAACTTCTCTAAAGTTCGTCAGATGCATAGGGGAAAATAATCTTTCCAAAAATCATCAAATCATTTGATCAACTAATTTCCTCAACATATAAAAATTAGTAATTTACGCTTTATACACCTATCTTCAAAAGATACCAGATTTGGAATAATAGATACTCATTAATCATAGCATACCTTTCCTTACATTCTAGGGTTAATCGGATAGACCTCAAAGCCTCAAAATTTATCTCTGATCCTTAGGTTATCCTTATTATGGTTATGGGAAAGTTGTATCTCTAAGCACATGAAATATCTATAGAGTGCTTTATAAATTTACTAACTTAATATCCATAAATTATTTCAACGTATTAAACATCTGGATTCTGTAATCTATATCTCCAAAAAAGAAACATTTATGACTATACCTCAAAAATAATACTAGATATCAAATCATCTAAATTCTGAAATTACTTCTATTTACATACCTCCGGTTTCTTATCCCCTTACGCTAGGGTCATCATCAAGGTGGAAGGTTTCTGCACTAAGATACATCACACAAAGTATTTTATAAAAAAAAATGGTTTACACCTATAGCTCTTGTGTTATTCTTAGACATCTAGGGTCAAATTTTAAGGTCTCCAGAGCAAACTGCTCTGATACCATTCTGTAACGCCCCGAATTTGAACCAGCAAATTCGTAAGCAGAAACCTCCGATTTCCACGTGACATTACTACATCAGAGATAAACTCTCGCAGCGGAATATATTTTTATCCAACAGGCTTGGATTAAATAACACATTAGAGCTTTTAAATTAAATACCTCTAGATATTCATTAGAAAATACTTATAACAAATACAAGGAAACAGGTGTCCATAATGACACAAAAGAATACATATAAATCATTAGCAATCTTGTCAACATAAAATGCTATAAACACAGACGACTACAAACAAAATATAAACTATGCGTCCTTAGCTATAAAACCTCTTGAGCTCTGATCTTTGTCTATTAAACCTGCATTAACAGGATATACATATATATAGAAACACAAACACAAAATAACTAAAGTGAGTCCACTGTTTCCAATAATAAAGTGAATGCTGATTTATTTAATAAATCCTTCAACATGCAGATGTGACTTTATAGTCACGCGTATAATGTAAATGTATGAGTTGTATGAATATGCATCGTAGTAACCATTTAGTTTGATGTTTTATGATCATCTTTCTTCAGACCTCTCGTTCTAGGTTATCTGAACCCGTTCACGTCCGTTGCCTCTCACTTAAAGTCTTACCTGTTTTTACTGGAATCCTACCGGTCCCAGCATTAGTTATATATTAGGTCTTCGGATACCCTTGGGTCACTATGAACCCCTCTTGGATCCACTGACTAGCCATACTTTCCCCTAGCTACTACATCAGCTTGTTGATGGCTATCTCATCAGCCGTTATATTATTTTAGACACAACATGCTATGCATGATCGGCCACATGCAATGAATAAATTATATAAAACAATAAACACAATATTATGGAAAAATCCACCAGCTTCGTTCTCAGTAAGTATAGAAATACTTACACTCTTCTTCGTGTAGTTCCTTTAAACTTCTTTTCTGCATATAAATCCATCCATGCAATAATATATTTATCAATCATCTATCAAACAAATCATTGTTTATAGACCCTCATCTTTTTATATTTATTATTCATCACTTCATTACGTTTGAGACGATCACTCATAATAAATCTTAAAACCTTGGTTCATGATTTGGTGACGAGGCTATATAACCAATGCTACCAAATATGAACTTGAAGGATTAAAATATATCATAAGGACAATAAGGAATAAATACGATCAACTCATGAGAATCATGAGGACAATCAAATAAAAAGGGAATATAAATACGATCAACTCATGGAAGTCATGAGGACAATGAAATATAAAAGGAAATATAAATACGATCAACTCATGAAAGTCATGAGGACAATGAAATATAAAAGTAAATATAAATACGATCAACTCATGAAGTCATGAGGACAATGAAATGTAAAAAGGAAATATAAATACGATCAACTCATGAAAGTCATGAGGACAACGAAATATAAAAGGAAGTATAAATACGATCAACTCATGAAGTCATGAGGACAATGCAATATAAAAGCAGTTTATAAATACGATCAACTCATGAAAGTCATGAGGACATTGAAATATAAAAGTAGTTTATATTACTTCTATTTTAATTCTTTTTATCTCATAAGCTTATTGGGTCTTTAAACAACTCATAAAACAAGTAATGAAATCAAAACCTATATCATCAAATTAATGAAATTAATGATTAGAAGCTTACCAAAATACTTCTTAGCACATACTTCAAGTCTTGGACCACACAAAACTACACAAATCTCACAATTTTCTCTTTTGGTTGTAGGTGTGTGAGTGAGTGAAGCTTAATGAGTATTGCATCTTCCACCATGGTTCTATTTATAAGAGAATGAATGGTTAGGATCAAGTAGATACATTTTGATCTAATGGATGAGAATTGGTGCATCTTAGCCTTATCTCCAAAGCACATGGGTTTCATCATCACTAAGGTGGTGCATTCTAGATGTGGGATGTGGGCAACACTTGTGGTGATGAGTGCACACATTAGAGGAAGTGGGTGATGAGTTGTCCAAATCAAAGGAAGTATTAAATAATGCTATATATGAATTTTCGTCCAAATAGAGGCCAGCTTACTCCAAACAACGTTTTGATGGTCAAATCTAATCCGATCGCTGTGAAATTTTGAGGGTAGATAGATGACGTCAAGACGAACACTTTCTCTTTTTGGTTCAACTCAATCCGAGTTCGTTATGACTTAGTTTTGGTCAATCAAAGTTTCTGGTTTACTTTGACAAGTTAAACCAAGATATTGTTTAGACTACTTTCATTTTATGATTACTCTAGATTCTATTCTAGACATCCTTTATTCTTTCATCATAAGAGGGGGAGGGAATAAATGTAGTGGAATGTTGCACTAGGTGTTGAATCATTATATCCTCCACTAACATATTTAATCATCTAACACACATTAATTAATGGCATTTCTTTAAGGTATAAAAATAGGTCTTTCACATGTTGAATTGGGTGATGACTCATGTAATCATCATGATCATAGGAAGATAACATGTGATAGATGGGTTGGGTTTGTGGATAGCAATTGGAATGGGTTGGGTTAAGTCCAAAGATGGCCCATTAATGAATAATGTGAATTTCCGTCCAGAACAGGGGTCGTATTTTTGACGGATGTTTTCATGGCCTTAACGATGTCCAAACATCATGAAATTTGGAGGGGACCTAGAGGACTTCAAAACGAGTGTCTCAGTTTTTGAATCGACCAAAATGGAGTTCGTTTGACCCTGTTTCCGTTATTCCAAAGTTTAAGGTCTGTTTTGAGTTTTTATCAAATTGCAACTATAAACGTTTCTAAAAACAGAAATACATTATTTATTTTCATAAATAATCATAGTTATTCTTTTGTCTTATTAAAAGTGTTTTAAAATTAATTTAAACCATTATAAATTATGTCTTAAAATCTGGGGCGCTACATTCCTCCCCCCTTAACAGAATTTCGTCCCCGAAATTCGTAAACTATTCTTCGCATAAAGTTTACATTAAGGGAAGATTTAGATTCCTAAATCTTAAGTCTAGTGATACAGATTTTATGTGAAGTATCTAATTATTAAACATGAAAAATAAACAAGCATACAACACCGTATGACAAATTATCATATATAGAATTTTAAGCTCATTATAACAAGAAGTATAACAGATCAAACTAATGTGTAGATTGCAGAAGAGAATGCATTTATTTTACTAATCGAACTAGTATGGAAATTACTACAGCGGTTGCATTTATTTATCTCATTATAGGAAAAATTTCCTGTATAACATTTCCCTTTTGCGTTGATGCTTTCTGATAATCTTGGTGGAAAGCTTGCCAAATAAGAACATGGAAGCCTCGAAGGAGAGGAAGGTGGGGAAGGTGAAGAAAGCAAAGAAGTCTAGGCAAGCAATCAGGAAAGGATATGAGTGCGGTACTCATATCGTAGTGCTCTCTCTCTTCTGTCATAGATCGCCATCACCGGATTGAGAGTAGATGCCAGAAAAGTTTATGGTGATGCGAAGGAAGAGAAAGATACTTCATCTCAGAAGCATGATCAAGGATAATCTTGCTTCTAGATGACATGATCAAAAATAATCTTGCTTCGTTGTTTGTGAATCTGGTTGTGATGCTGCATTTTTCTTGATTTAGGTTTGAGGTGGTGATACTACATCTTTCTTCTCAAGAAGTGATGATAGGTTCAAACCAGAAGGAAAATTTTGGCTTTCGAAGTGTGAAGGTTTGAGAACCCAAAGGTGTGCTTTGCAAGAGGGAAGACGGGTGAATTTATAGAGATTTGAGAGGAAACGGTGCAAGTGGTGCCGACAGTGTATCGTGAAACGCTCTTCCAGCTCATTCACAGGATGCTCCTCTACGACTGCTAGTTGCGAAAAATGCGGCAATGAATCCGAAAAAGTCTTTGGGTGAATTCGGAATTCGAGAAGGTGAAAAGGGTGAAAGTTGAAAAAGAGAAGAACTCGTGATTCGAGGGCTGTCTACTAGTGGTAGTGGCGGTCGTGCCTAGAACGACGTTGATTAGACCGCGTCTTGTCTACTGATTAAGCTCTCTTTTCTTCCTTCAGATCTTTCGAATAACCGCTTCATTTCTATCTTTTCTCCTTCAGGTTTTTTGAGGAGTATCATCATTTCCTTAGTTTTTTCCAAAAATGGCTTCCTCATCCTCTCAAAATAATTTTGATCTAAATACTGCGCCCGTAGTACCAGAAATTTGGCGTCCATTGTTCCTATCTCAGAGAGGTCCTCTTCTGACTAATGACTCTGTGATGCTGAATGATGCAGTAGCTGCATCTGTGGCTCAAGGCATCATGACTCCTCGAGATGAAAAGTTGTTGGCTGATAGGACTGATGCTCAAGCCATCAGTGACTCTCTGGCATTCAGTATTCAGGGTGCCTCTTCAGTTTCAAATATGGCTCGCCGTCTGCAAGTTCGAGGGAATGAGATTCAAGCGTTGAAAGCTCAAATTTTGACTTTGCAGCGAATGTACATGGACTTTAGGCGAAGGAATCGGGTTCTACAGCAAGAAAATAGAAGGCTGAAGAAGGTGGTAGATTCGTATGCGAAAGACTTGGGAAAGAGGTATGCTGACTTGGAGCAGAACACCAATCGTCTCCAAGGACAATACCAGGATCTCTTGCGTGCAGTCCAAAATCTTAGGGTTTTCCGCCCTGAGGTTTAGCCAGGTATTCTATTTGATCTAGCAGTTCTTCACTAACAAAAATAAATAACTAACTGTAGTACAATAAAACGCAGGTATAAGCATACCGAACTCTCGGGGAATGATGCAGAAAAGGTCCTATTTGCAAGTTTATGTTTTCTTTGAATCAAAAGTAGTTCATCTTGTAAGACAATAATTTCTACGTACCGTCCTTATCTCCTATTATTTAAAAACTCTCTTAAGATTGTTGTAATCCTTTGAACTGTTATTTCTTCTCAATCTTTTACTAAGGTGTAATTCTTATATGGTACTATGTTCTTCTTTCTATTTCTGCATAATTACTATTATCCTCAAATTTCATTAGATTAAAAATCTTAGTATTACTCCAATTTAGTTATGCAGTCAATCAATACTTAAATTTGCTAATCATAAACTTATCCGTCAAGTAAGGATTTCTAAGAGAATCAATAAATCACATAATCAAGATTTCATTTAACTTAAGCTCTAGAAAGCCTCAATAATATATAAACTTCTCTAAAGTTCGTCAGATGCATAGGGGAAAATAATCTTTCCAAAAATCATCAAATCATTTGATCAACTAATTTCCTCAACATATAAAAATTAGTAATTTACGCTTTATACACCTATCTTCAAAAGATACCAGATTTGGAATAATAGATACTCATTAATCATAGCATACCTTTCCTTACATTCTAGGGTTAATCGGATAGACCTCAAAGCCTCAAAATTTATCTCTGATCCTTAGGTTATCCTTATTATGGTTATGGGAAAGTTGTATCTCTAAGCACATGAAATATCTATAGAGTGCTTTATAAATTTACTAACTTAATATCCATAAATTATTTCAACGTATTAAACATCTGGATTCTGTAATCTATATCTCCAAAAAAGAAACATTTATGACTATACCTCAAAAATAATACTAGATATCAAATCATCTAAATTCTGAAATTACTTCTATTTACATACCTCCGGTTTCTTATCCCCTTACGCTAGGGTCATCATCAAGGTGGAAGGTTTCTGCACTAAGATACATCACACAAAGTATTTTATAAAAAAAAATGGTTTACACCTATAGCTCTTGTGTTATTCTTAGACATCTAGGGTCAAATTTTAAGGTCTCCAGAGCAAACTGCTCTGATACCATTCTGTAACGCCCCGAATTTGAACCAGCAAATTCGTAAGCAGAAACCTCCGATTTCCACGTGACATTACTACATCAGAGATAAACTCTCGCAGCGGAATATATTTTTATCCAACAGGCTTGGATTAAATAACACATTAGAGCTTTTAAATTAAATACCTCTAGATATTCATTAGAAAATACTTATAACAAATACAAGGAAACAGGTGTCCATAATGACACAAAAGAATACATATAAATCATTAGCAATCTTGTCAACATAAAATGCTATAAACACAGACGACTACAAACAAAATATAAACTATGCGTCCTTAGCTATAAAACCTCTTGAGCTCTGATCTTTGTCTATTAAACCTGCATTAACAGGATATACATATATATAGAAACACAAACACAAAATAACTAAAGTGAGTCCACTGTTTCCAATAATAAAGTGAATGCTGATTTATTTAATAAATCCTTCAACATGCAGATGTGACTTTATAGTCACGCGTATAATGTAAATGTATGAGTTGTATGAATATGCATCGTAGTAACCATTTAGTTTGATGTTTTATGATCATCTTTCTTCAGACCTCTCGTTCTAGGTTATCTGAACCCGTTCACGTCCGTTGCCTCTCACTTAAAGTCTTACCTGTTTTTACTGGAATCCTACCGGTCCCAGCATTAGTTATATATTAGGTCTTCGGATACCCTTGGGTCACTATGAACCCCTCTTGGATCCACTGACTAGCCATACTTTCCCCTAGCTACTACATCAGCTTGTTGATGGCTATCTCATCAGCCGTTATATTATTTTAGACACAACATGCTATGCATGATCGGCCACATGCAATGAATAAATTATATAAAACAATAAACACAATATTATGGAAAAATCCACCAGCTTCGTTCTCAGTAAGTATAGAAATACTTACACTCTTCTTCGTGTAGTTCCTTTAAACTTCTTTTCTGCATATAAATCCATCCATGCAATAATATATTTATCAATCATCTATCAAACAAATCATTGTTTATAGACCCTCATCTTTTTATATTTATTATTCATCACTTCATTACGTTTGAGACGATCACTCATAATAAATCTTAAAACCTTGGTTCATGATTTGGTGACGAGGCTATATAACCAATGCTACCAAATATGAACTTGAAGGATTAAAATATATCATAAGGACAATAAGGAATAAATACGATCAACTCATGAGAATCATGAGGACAATGAAATAAAAAGGGAATATAAATACGATCAACTCATGGAAGTCATGAGGACAATGAAATATAAAAGGAAATATAAATACGATCAACTCATGAAAGTCATGAGGACAATGAAATATAAAAGTAAATATAAATACGATCAACTCATGAAGTCATGAGGACAATGAAATGTAAAAAGGAAATATAAATACGATCAACTCATGAAAGTCATGAGGACAACGAAATATAAAAGGAAGTATAAATACGATCAACTCATGAAGTCATGAGGACAATGCAATATAAAAGCAGTTTATAAATACGATCAACTCATGAAAGTCATGAGGACATTGAAATATAAAAGTAGTTTATATTACTTCTATTTTAATTCTTTTTATCTCATAAGCTTATTGGGTCTTTAAACAACTCATAAAACAAGTAATGAAATCAAAACCTATATCATCAAATTAATGAAATTAATGATTAGAAGCTTACCAAAATACTTCTTAGCACATACTTCAAGTCTTGGACCACACAAAACTACACAAATCTCACAATTTTCTCTTTTGGTTGTAGGTGTGTGAGTGAGTGAAGCTTAATGAGTATTGCATCTTCCACCATGGTTCTATTTATAAGAGAATGAATGGTTAGGATCAAGTAGATACATTTTGATCTAATGGATGAGAATTGGTGCATCTTAGCCTTATCTCCAAAGCACATGGGTTTCATCATCACTAAGGTGGTGCATTCTAGATGTGGGATGTGGGCAACACTTGTGGTGATGAGTGCACACATTAGAGGAAGTGGGTGATGAGTTGTCCAAATCAAAGGAAGTATTAAATAATGCTATATATGAATTTTCGTCCAAATAGAGGCCAGCTTACTCCAAACAACGTTTTGATGGTCAAATCTAATCCGATCGCTGTGAAATTTTGAGGGTAGATAGATGACGTCAAGACGAACACTTTCTCTTTTTGGTTCAACTCAATCCGAGTTCGTTATGACTTAGTTTTGGTCAATCAAAGTTTCTGGTTTACTTTGACAAGTTAAACCAAGATATTGTTTAGACTACTTTCATTTTATGATTACTCTAGATTCTATTCTAGACATCCTTTATTCTTTCATCATAAGAGGGGGAGGGAATAAATGTAGTGGAATGTTGCACTAGGTGTTGAATCATTATATCCTCCACTAACATATTTAATCATCTAACACACATTAATTAATGGCATTTCTTTAAGGTATAAAAATAGGTCTTTCACATGTTGAATTGGGTGATGACTCATGTAATCATCATGATCATAGGAAGATAACATGTGATAGATGGGTTGGGTTTGTGGATAGCAATTGGAATGGGTTGGGTTAAGTCCAAAGATGGCCCATTAATGAATAATGTGAATTTCCGTCCAGAACAGGGGTCGTATTTTTTACGGATGTTTTCATGGCCTTAACGATGTCCAAACATCATGAAATTTGGAGGGGACCTAGAGGACTTCAAAACGAGTGTCTCAGTTTTTGAATCGACCAAAATGGAGTTCGTTTGACCCTGTTTCCGTTATTCCAAAGTTTAAGGTCTGTTTTGAGTTTTTATCAAATTGCAACTATAAACGTTTCTAAAAACAGAAATACATTATTTATTTTCATAAATAATCATAGTTATTCTTTTGTCTTATTAAAAGTGTTTTAAAATTAATTTAAACCATTATAAATTATGTCTTAAAATCTGGGGCGCTACACATAACATATGGTCAATTTACATCAACTCAAAGAGGGACCTAAAGGGAAAAATAAATTAGCTTTAAATAGGTCTGTGACAATACCACACGACCCTATTTAATCACAATTGATTCCAGAAAACAACTGTGATTGCACTCTAATACATATTTCAAATTAATGTGCGACATACTAATTTATTACATGTTACCACTCCACTGAATCATTTCGTAGTCGAACCAAAGTCAATACATCGTTACTTAGTTCACTACCTCTTTTCCTTGGTACTCCTGATTTAATTACATGATATATCATTTTTGTACCTTGTTAGTTTTTCATCTCACCTTGCACAAAACAAAGTTTCAGTAAATACCACTAAAACACTCAGGCCCGAGCTTTAGGGCAATCAATCCCATTAAATCTATGTTAAGGGAAATATTCCTTATCGATGTGTTCCATGAGAAAGGATTTGGATTCCTTCTTGAAGAAGGTGTTCCCACAATGCTACATGTGATCACCCATAGCACAGAAGTGTTCACTCAATTTGATCTCATTCTTGTACATCAAAGTGATCTATACTTTACATCTGAGTTCGTAATCTTCTCAGGATTTAGAGTAACTGTAATAAGTCGTCATGCACTTACATCATTCTTAATCACAATGTTGAAAGAATGATGACACACGTAGTCCGCTCGGTGCATGGCATTACCTTGCTCTTACACCAACATATCAACTCGAAGCCTTTCTTCCTTCTCCTAATCAAGATATATCGTTAAGGTTGACATGTTATAGTCTAGATGGATTTCCCAGTTCCAATTATGACCACGAACAATCTTTTTAAAATTACAAGGACTTATGACTATGATCTTCTGTGATACCCGGAAAATATCATGCTTAGGTTAATAATGCATATATAATAATATTTACATGTGTGTGTACATGGGTATAAGACTTAATTAATGTTAGTTATAGATTAAATAGAATTGTGTATATGTATATATGCATGTATAGAAATCTGATAAGGATATTATTAACCAAAGTCGATTGAGTGACTTAATATCTGCGGTTAAATGGGATTGAACGAGCGACTTTATAGTCGATCGAGCGATTCTGGGTCGAAGTCGATTGAGTGACTTAATTATCCTGTGTGATGTAGTTTATGTTGTTAGCATTTTGGCCTTATTCTGTGTTTGGACAAAATCACTTGTGTGTAAAGATACTGTAAACAGGGATTCCACTTTCAGAGCACTCTCAGAAGACTTAGCATCGAAGATTTCGGTTCCTTGTCAGCCGTCCGGACGATTGAACCATCCCGTCCGGATGCCCATTTGACCACTATTCCATCCGTCTGGACGACGTGCCATACCGTCCGAACGCCGGTCAGACCAAGCATCATCCGTCCGGACAACATGTACTTCCGTCCGGACCCTTCACTGAGTTGAGAAGTTTCTATCCAGCTTGCATCCGTCCGAACGTCTCAGCAGCCCGTCCGGACGCCTCTCAGTACTCGATTAGTCTTAGATTCTTTCCAAGTTCCGATAAAGGAAAGATCGTTCAACCGTCCAGATGATGTAGTATCCAGTCTGGACGCGCGTCTCTTGAAGGCAAGAATCGCTATTCAAATATCCCTGTCCGGACGTCTGTTAGCCTTTGTCCGGACGCGCGTGCAACTAATATGGAAATTGTCGATTCGACTTCAACCGTCCGGACGACTACCTCTCATGGTCCGAACGCGCGCATAGCAGATATGGAAATTGTGTGTTGAAGTTCAACCGTCTGGACGCTCATCCCCCATGGTCCAGACGTGTGAAGCCTTTTAAGGAAATTACTTGCAGTGGACGTGCGACCGTCCGGACGCGGCTCTTAAACAGGAAAGATTTCTCAGCGAAATTTTCAGAAAATCTTGTCGCACAGTTGTCCGTCCGGACGGCCCATGTCCACCATCCGGACGACGCCCAGCTATATTTTGCCTGACGCTCATTTGAGCCCCCAGCCTATAAATAGAGGCCCCTGGGCATTGAGAACTGTAAGAATTCGGTATTGAATTCCACAACTGCTCAGAGACGTGGTATTTCTTCTGAAGCCATTGCAAATATGCTGTTGCTGCGCTACATCTGAAGTCTAACTTAGGGGTTGGCCCTAAGGTAAAGGATTCCATTGAAGACCCCTTTAGGTAGGAGACCTGGTTGGGAAGCGTTCGTGTTGGGTTACACGTTAGAGAGCAAGGTACGACTACTGCATCGGGTATATGTGAGTGTTACTATCTTGTATCTAGCTATGTCTTTTGAATAGTGGAATTCCTGGGTTTGGCTGCCCCGGAGTGGTTTTTCTCTTGATTGAGTTTCCACTTTGTCAACAAAAATCTCTGTCATTTACTTTCCGCTGTGCTTAATTTTTGTTGACACTCTGTGCACACACTTGCCTTTTTGTTTAGAAGTCAATTTCAATTTTCAATTGGTATCAGAGCTTGGTACACTCTGAGAAGATTAAATTTCTTGAGTGTTATTTCTTTGACTTCTATAATGTCTAAATTGAGTATGCATAAAGTTGCTTCTGTTTCTCATGATATGTTTGTTCATAGAACCATGTTTATTAAGCCTATTATGTCTCATACTCAATCTATTTGTGGGAGTGAAGGGGTAAATTAGTCTATACCTACATGTCATCACTGTGGTGTTACTGGTCATATTCGTCCTAATTGTTTCCAGATTAGGTCCCAAAAACCTAGGAACAAAACTCTTGCCCCTAGAAAAGATGAACCAAGTTTTACAGAACAAGTCAAAGTGTTAAGTGATCAAGTTAATCTCATTAGTGAGAAGTTAGCATACGTCACCCCTAATGAGCAAAGATCTGTCCTGGTAAATAATCATAAGAAAACTTCCAAACAAGTCTGGGTCAAAAAGGAAGATAATATGTGTTTAGTTTCTCATACTGCATTGAAAATTCTAGATACTTGTTTGTGATATTTGGATAGTGGTTGTTCTAAGCACATGACAGGTGACAAGACATTACTGAAAGAAGTTCAGATGGGCAAAGGTGGACGGATCACCTATGGAGATGGGAGTCAATCCAAAGTCGTTGGAAAAGGAATCATTGATATTCCAGGTCTCGGGACATCCCAGGAAGCTTTGTACGTAGAAGGACTCAAGGCAAATCTTCTCAGCATCAGCCAATTTTGTGACAGTGACTTGGTGGTGCAATTATCCAAAAAGGAATGCAACATATTTGACAGTAGTGGCAGATGGCTTATGGAGGGAGAAAGAACTGCTGACAATTGTTATGGTCTTCCTGGTCTCACTACAGATCCTCAGATCTTCTGCAATAAAGCAACCATAGATGACAGTGAGCTGTGGCATCGAAGGTTAGGACATCTAAATTTCTCTGATTTTTCCTATAATATTATGATTACTGCTTTATTCACTTGTTTGCGCATGTGACTTTGCATATTTTGTTATTTTAATAATTTATCTAATAACAAGTTGTTGGATCAAGATCCACAGTGGGTACATGAGGCTTCACTAGAGTTCCCAGGTTCTAGGTGAATGTGGAAGTACCTGAAAAGATAATAATAAATACAAAAACTGGTGAACCAAGGTCACTAGAGAAACCAAGGTTTCCAAGAGCCTAGGCTCCCAAAGAATATAATTAAAAGTTAAAGTGAGGAAGCCAAGGCTTCAAATAAAACGCTAACCGTGCCATGGCCAATAGAGGAGTGGAAAAAGGGAAATACCTAAAACTCTGCATTTAAAACTGTCATTACTTTATGATTATGTTTATATTCAATCTCTGTCTATGCTTTGCGACCATAGATTATATATTGCGTATACATGTGATTATAAAGCCATTGCATTATGTTGCATTTATTAAATAAATAAGCATTCATATTATTATGGGAAACAGCGGACTCACTTTAGTATTTTGTGTTGTTGTTTTCTCCCTGTATTATGTGCTAAATCAGGTTATGAAGAGGAAGAATATCAGGATTATTCAGACCCTTAGATGGATCCTGATACTAGTATTTGGGACTAGACTTCCTCCTTCTTGAGAACTACTATGATGTAGTTCATTAACTTAGTTTCTGAGACAATATTTATATTGTTACTGTTATGTAATTATTAAACTCTAGATATTTTGGCTTGTATAATTATATATGCCCTGTGAAGCATGACTACTACTACTTTTGTATAATTATGCAGACTTACTATATCTATTTTGAGGTATTTTAGTAGAAGCTCTTAAGTGTTATTTCCAAGTCTGCAATATATTTATATATTTTGTTGCCAACATTTAACTCTAATGAGAAAGTAATGTCACGTGAAAATTCAAAAATTTTCACTTACGCTTTTTGCAAAAGCATGGCGTTACATCTTTTGTGAGATAATCTCATTACTCATACCTTAGTCAAAAATACAATATAATTTAGGGACCTTACACGTATATCATATGAAATATTCAAACATATATGTACATGTAAAGCAATATATATATATCCAATGTTCAATATTATACAATTTATAGAAAAGCAACATTAATGCAATTGGAGTTTTGGACACTGAAAAATAAAGAGACTTCTAATTTACCGTGTGTGTGTGATCAATGTGTAACAAAATATCAAAATGTGAAATTTAAAAGAAGACAAATATTTTGTTAACGAAGTGGAAACTCAATTAAGAGAAAAATCCAGGAATTCCACTATTCAGAAGACAAAGCTAGTAACAAGACAGTAACACTCACATACCCTTATGCAACGATTGTATCTTGCACTCTGACACGTAACCCAACATGAACGCCTCCCAACCAAGTCTCCTACTTGAAGGGGTCTTCAATGGATTCCTTTAGCTTAGGGCTCCTCCCTAAGCTAGACTTCAAAGTTGATCAAATCACACAGGAACAATCCTAAGAGAGCTAGCACATATTACTATATCTGCCTAAACACCCTTTTTTAGTAGAAAAGAATTCACTACCTAATTCTGTAAAAAAAAACATGCCTAGAGGCCTCTATTTATAGGCTCAAAAAACTTAAATCGCTACTGATTTGGATTTCTCTAGTCGGCGTCAGTACGGAAGCATAGAGCGTCTGGACGGTGAACTGTGCAACCACCTTTCCATAACGTGCTTCGCGTATATCCATATTAAAGCCGCATCCGAACGGTGTTGCCCTAGCGTTCGAACGGTTGAAAGCTGTCTTTCCCAATCCATGTCTACAGTGGAAAACTGGATTCTTCTCGAACATTGAAGAGCGTTCAGACATGTTGCCCTGACATCTGGACAAATGCAACGCTGAGCTTGTTAGAATCTTCTAGACACTTGAGGGCATCTGGACCCTTCATTGGGCCGTCCGGATGACAACTATGCAAACTGACTTTTGCTAAGTTGTAAATTCTTTCAGATGCTTTCCTTTTTTAGGAAATTGCCTTTTCAGTGCTAGACTATGCAGTTTACTTCCTTGTTGAGTCCTTTCCATCTTGGAATTAATTCTGCAATAATATCTGAAAGTCTACTCAATTATGGTGTCCCTGTTATGGAAATTCCTGATATGGAATCATTTTGTCAACAAAATAAAAACCAATAAGACACAATAAAATATGTAGAATATTTTCCACATTACATATCTTTCCTTAATAAATTAATATTCTGCAATATTTTCTCCACTCAGCTCTTTCTTTTTCTTAAAGAATATTTTGTAATATTCTTTCTTTCTTGGCTCTTTCCTTTTCTTGAGGAATACTCTACAATATTCTTTCTTACTTGGCTCTTTCCTTTCTTGAATAAACCAATTAAGTTTTGACACCAAATTTGCTAATAATTAAAAACCATCAAACTCCCCATTTGGCAGTTCGGTGACAAAACTAATTATAACAAGAAGCCCAAGTTAAGAACAATTAAGGCCCAACATAAACTGGCAATCTTTGAGTCTAACCTGTTCTCTGCAACATGAACAAACAATTAAACGCATAGAGATTTGAAGTAGCAAACCTTAGATTGCCATAAAGATGGATCATTGAACATATTAGCATACTGTGGATCAATCAAAATAAATACTCCCCTTATCAGTGTAATTCATTAGAGTAATTCACAAATTCTCCTCCTTTTTGTCACGAAATGACAAAGGAAGACCAAACATAGTGGCTATAATAAAAACAAAGACTCATGCATGAAATGCAATACCATGAACAGTAGAATGCATGATATGCAACATTGAATATTGCAAAACCAAACTCATCCTTTGGCTATTCTGGGACAAAAAAAATTATGGCCCAAAAGAAAATTTCTCCCCCTTTTTGTCTCACAAGGACAAAGAGCAAAAGGAGAAAACAAATCACAGTTGTCCAAAAAAAAAAAAAAAAAGAGTCCAGAAAAAAATTGTTTATCAAATAAAAACAAGGGGTAGTTTAAGCAAAAATTTACACACTAAATAGCTAACAATTTTTTTTAAAAAAATTTTTTGTAGGAAAAAAAAAAGAATAAATTTTTTCCAATGTTAACTTCAAAATATGCATATATTTAAAACTGATAACACAGTCAAATAGCAAATAAAAAAATATGCAAACATATAATTGAGAGTTAAGTAATCAATAAGCATGAAATAGATAGAAATTTTAAGTAGATGACTTAACTCATGCTATGGTGTGTGTGGGAAAGCTTTCCCAATAAGGTATGAAGTTCGCTGATATGATTTAAAGCAACTGAATTTTCTAAACAAGAGAGAAAATTAATGTTAGATCAGTCAAAAGTCAAACCTTATTTTACAAGGGCCTATCTACCCTCATCTGATACACTCCCCCTAAGATGCTACTTAGTTCGTTAGTGACTGTCTATTTTTGCAATGATTTGGTCACTGACTCTTTTGGACAAGTGCAAGAACAAATTTATAGCACAAAAAGCAGTGGATCTTTTTAATTAACCATAAAAACTGAAATTTAAATGCTTTTTATCACTTGGTACTGCAACCTAGAAAGAATGCCAGAGTTTATGGATTCTAGGTTCAACTAGCGAGTTTGTCAATTTGATTATCTTAGCAAAAAAATCTCTCATCAAAATTTTAAGAGGCTAAAAATCAGAGAGTAATAAAAATGTACCTTAAGGGAGCTTTGGATAATGCACAATTTTTCATCGCATGAGAAAAACAACTATCTAGCATTAAGATGCAACAGAAAAACTTAGCAGATATCTGGCATAAACTCTCAATCATATATAAGCATATTTAATCAATGGACAATGAATTGAGATATCAGGTTAAAAGACTGCAATATCTGAAAAGCTATTAAATGAAAAAATAAAAATTTCTGCATCTTTTCCCTCAATATTTTTATTTTTATTTTTTTTATGTTAAAAAAAATAGACAGAAAAACAACAAAGACATGCTTATGGAAAAGGAAATAACATCTAGTCCTAGCATGTAAGGTAAGAGCAAACCTAACCTTAGGGATAGAGGTTTGGAATTACTAAGACAGAAAAGCAACCGCCTGACGTGCCTTTTCTATTATCCTCATCAAATATTTGTTGATATTTTTCTCAAGGCAAACAAGAGAAGATATGGGTATAGAAAAAAGATGGTTCCTCAAACAGAATGCAAGGCATGAAAAAGATATGACATGATAAACAATGCAATGCATACATACCAGACATGCACTAAGATTTAGGAACCAAAATCCTAGGCATAGTGAGACTGCACCTCTATTAGGTGAGTCCACTCCCCCTCAAGGGGTGAATGGTCTCATCATTCCTTACCCATACCTTCTTTACCTGAGAGGTAGGGTTGTAAGCCATGTCTAATTTGTCCAAACTAACTACGACATTCTTCATCATATAGACAAGCCCTACATAGATTTAAAATTCCTTGGGCTTGTGAGGCTTCACTATGAAGTATTTGGGCTTGGTGTGGCCATTCTTGCCATTGTGACGGCACAAGGGAGAACCACTTTGAGGGTATTGCCGATTTTGCCGAGAAGCATGATGAGGCTTGGAAGGTTTAGAGCTAGACTTTCCTATCTTTGGCTCTTGCTTCTTGATCCGAGGCTTCCGAATCTGATTACAGTGTGGCCTGATGTGTCCTATGACACCACAGTGATGGCAGGTAGGCTGAATTTGCTGAAATGCTTCTTGACAGGCTCTGTAATATTAGCATTCTTACACGAAACAAAGTTCTTTCATTCTTGAGATAAATGTCTCCTATGGGGCGGGACATATTTATCAGAAGAACGATTCTCAATTTTGCCCTTTTTATGAGCAACTTGCTTATTCCAAGACTATTGGGATTTCAACAAATAACAAGTTGGTCCAATATGACCAATCTTCCCACAATTATGACAAGTAGGAACAAATTTACCTTGTGTTCCTGATTCTTTGGTCTTAGGCTTCAGATAGTCATTCAAGCAAGAATTTTCAATATTATCTAAACAAGCTGTATCTACTATCACAAGCTTAATACCAATAGAATCTAATTCAGAATCAGAAGCATGTGGAGTAGAAGCACTCAAATCATCAACAATTAATTCAGGCTTGTTAGAAATATCTGTATGAATACTAAGCATGCTTTTTAAATTATTACTAGAGAATTTTTCAAGGAGATCTTCAGATTCTTTTAATTTATTTTCAAGTATATCAATAGTGTTAAATAGCATGGTATTCTCAGATTTCAAAGAGTCAATCAAAGCATGTGATTCAGACAGTTTAATGATTAAAGACTCTTTTTCTTGCTTAACCTTTTTGAGCTCTTTATTGGAATTTTTAAAAATTTTACTCAATTTAAGAAAATCCTCAAGAAGCTCATTATCAGAATTCTCTTAAGATAACTTAGAAGAATTCATGATAAAAGAAGTCAACAAAAATATGGATCACACTCAGGAATTTAATCCAAACACGATTGTACCCGCTTTGATACCAATTGAAAAATGAAGAGACTTCTAATTTACTGTGTATGTGATCAATGTGCAACAAAATATCAAAATATGGAATTTAAAGAAGACAGATGTTTTGTTAATGAAGTGGAAACTCAATTAAGAGAAAAACCTCTCCGGGGCAGTCAAACCCAAGAATTCCACTATTCAGAAGACAAAGCTAGTAATAAGACAGCAACACCCACATACCCGTATGCAGTGATCGTATCTTGCACTCTGACATGTAACCCAACGTGAATGCCTCCCAACCAAGTCTCCTACTTGAAGGGGTCTTGAATGGATTCATTTAGCATAGGGCTCCTCCCTAAGCTAGACTTCAAATTTGATCAAATCACACAGGAACAACCCTAAGAGAGCTAGAACATATCACTATCTGTTAGTATTTTGGCCTCATTCTGTGTTTGGACAAAATCACTTAAGTGTAAAGATGCTGTAAACAAGGATTCCACTATTCAGAGTCTGCAAGTCAGAAGAATCCAAGTTTCCTGTCAGCCGTCTGGACGATCGAGCCATCCTATCCGGACGCCCATCTGTCAACTGTTCCATCCGTCCGGACGACGTGTCATCCCGTCCGGACGTTAGACAGACTAGCATCATTCGTCTGGACGAAGTGTTCATTCCGTCGGGACCCCATACTGTATCGAGAAGTTTCTGTGCCAGCTTGCATCCGTTCGGACGCAGTATCACGTCTGGACGCCTCCCAGTACTCAATCAGCTTCTGATTTCTTTCCAAGTTCCAAGCAAGGGAAGATTAGTTAACCGTCCGGACGATGTGGTATCGACGCGCGTCTTCTTAAGGCAAGAATCGTAATTCAAATATTACAGTCCGGATGTCCGACAGCTTTGGTCCGGACGCGCGTGCATCAAAAAATGAAATTGCCGATTCAACTTCAACCGTCCAGACGACTGCCTATCATGGTCTGTACGCGCGCATTACCGATATGGAAATTGCGTGTTGAAGAATAGTCGTCCGGACGCTCATCCCCCATGGTCCGGATGCTCGAGAGCCTTATAAGGAAATTACTTGCAGCGGACGTGCGACAGTCAGGACGATGCCCTTAAACAGGAAAGATTTCCCTGCAAATTTTTTGGAAAATCTTGTCGCACAGTTGTCTGTCCAGACGGCCCATGTCCACCGTCCGGACGGTGCCCAGGTATATTTTGCCTGACTCTCATTTGAGCCCCCAGCCTATAAATAGATGCCCCTGGGCACTGAGAACTGCAAGAATTCGGTGTGAATCCCATTAGAGCTCAGAGAAGTCATCAATCCCTCTGAAGCCGTTTTACAAGTGTGCTGTGCTATAAACCGAAGTCTATCTTAGAGGTCGGCTCTAAGGTAAGGAGTTCCATTGAAGACCCCTTCAGGTAGGAGAACCTGGTTGGGAAGCGTTCGTGTTGGGTTACACGTCAAAGATCAAGGTACGACCACTGCATCGGTACATATGAGTGTTACTGTCTTGTATCTAGCTATGTCTTCTGAATAGTTGAATTCCTGGGTTTGGCTGCCTTGGAGTGGTTTTTCTCTTAACTGAGTTTCCACTTCGTCAACAAAAATCTGTGTGTCATTTACTTTCCGCTATGCTTTAATTTTTGTTGACACCTATGCACACACTTTATTTTTAGAAGTCAATTTCATTTTTCACTATCTTTGCCTAAACACCCACTCTTAGTACAAAAGAATTCACTACCGAATTTAGTAAAAAATACATGCCTAAAGGCCTCTATTTACAGGCTTAGAAAGCCTAAATCGCTACTGATTCGAATTTCTCTAAGTGGCATCTGGACAGAAGCAAAAAGCGTCTGGACAATGAACTGCACGACCGCCTTTCCATAACGTGCTTCGCGTATATCCATATTAAGGCCGCGTCCGGACGATGTTGCCCTAGAGTCCAGACGGTTGCAAGCGGTCTTTCCCAATCCGTGTCTATAATGGAAAACTGGATTCTTCTCGAACACTGATAAGCGTCCGGACTGATGCAACGCTGAGCTAGTTAGAATCTTCTAGACATTGGAGGGCGTCCGAACGCTTCATTGGGCAGTCCGGACAGCAACTAGGGAACTGACTTTTGCTGAGTTGTAAATTCTTCCAAATGCTTTCCTTCTTCAAAAAATTGCCTTTTCAATGCCAAACTATGTTGATTACTTCCTTGTTGAGCCCTTTCCATCTTGGAATTAATTCTACAATAATATCTGAAAGTCTTCTCAATTACGGTGTCCCTGTTATGAAAATTCCTAATATGTAATCTTTTTGTCAACATAATAAGAACCAATTAGACACAATAAAATATGTAGAATATTTTCCACATTACATATCTTTCAGTAATAGATTAATATTCTGCAATATTTTTTCTTTCTTGGCTCTTTCCTTTTCTTGAGGAATACTCTAATGAGTGCCAATTATTGTATATTTGGACCCCTTAATTCACATTTGTTAAACCATTAGCTTTGTTATTTTTTTAATGTTTTTGCTTAGTTTTTGTATTTTGGTATTTTGTAGATCATTGAGAGAAAACGACAGTTTTAAAGTGAAAAATGCAAAGTTTGGAAGAAAGCACACTGTGAGAAGACTTAGATGATATGGTTATGTTTAACCAAATCAATGAAATGATTAAATTGAGATTTTTCTAATTAAAATCAAAATCGGATTGGATTAAATTTCAGGTTCTGCACAAGTCATAGTATTTCAACCATAACTTTTAGCTCAAGTATCAAATTTAGGTGACATTAGTGGTGCTGGAAAGCTAATTCAAACTGCTACAAATCATTGCGAAATAAGATTTTCCTAATTCGAATGTCTGCTATGTTATAAATGCCCCGCAATATAAGAACGTGAATTTCCTTGCTCCTACGGCTGCAGACACTCCAAATCTGAGCATTCTTTTTTCTTATTAGAGTTCTGAGGGGTAGAGGTGCTATTTTGAAAATATGGCTCCAAACCCTAGCATTCTTTACTCTTATTAGGGTTGAGGGGTAGAGGTGCCATTTTGTAAAATTTGTGTTTTAACCTAAATTTCTGCTACAAATACCTCATGCTAGGCACCACTTGTATAATCAACTTTCTTCAGCGCATTGTTTTAGCTCTCATCTTGTTCTTTCTTTTGTAAGTTTAAATTTCTTTTGTATTTCCTTTAATTTATTTAAAGTTATTTAGTCTCTTTATCTTCTTTCTTTTTTCATGAATTTACTTTATTTCTTTATGTTTTCGTTTCAAGATTGTTCAGTGTTTTTAGTCATGAGAGGCTAAAATCCTCAACTAAGGTTGAGGATGAAACCTCATCAATGATAACACCCACATTCTTGTCATGATGTTCGTAGATTCAATGTTTTTATCATTTTATATTCGAGTTCTATTTCAATTTATTGATTTATTTCTTTAGAATGAGAATTTTATTGTTTAAGTGGATATTTGTTGTGTTTCAACTAATGGATACATCGATTGATTTCTTTGAGATTGGGATATCCATTGTGATTTGTCTGACAAACAGATACAATGGATGATTTCTACTCTAAGGGATAATCGTTGTGATTTGTATTTGAGTTGGATTCATCAAATAGTTTCATGCTTTGTGTTTAAGAACTTGAATATCAAGCTCCTTTGAATCGAATTTATGAATAGAATGCAAGAGTATAGTGTTTGATTTGGTTTGGTGGATTCCGATACCTTAGTGCTTTTCTTTGTGTTTGTTTACTCATTTTTTGTTTCTTTGCTCTAAAAAAATCCAAAACCCGGCTCTAGGTTAAAATAGAATTAATCTAAATAGAAATTGATTTTTATTGTTTGCACACACTTCCTTATGGATACGATCTCGCACTGGCATGTACTATGCTACATATGACTCGTGCGCTTGCGAGTAAAATTTGCACATCATACTCTGCAATATTCTTTCTTACTTTGCTCTTTCCTTTCTTAAATAAACCAATTAAGTTTTGACACCGAATTTGCCAATAATTAAAAGCCAACAGACACTAGTCTCAACATTCTTCCACTTGTTTTTAATTCTATTTGGACAATTATCTGTAATCCCTATTCACTAAATGAAACATCAAATATTTCACCAAAGCAAGTAACTTGTGAACAAGATATATCATGACTTAGTCCCAATAGAATCTTGCTACCTCATTACCTCCTTCAGAGACTCTCCCTAAGAGACATCTTCTAACTTGAGATAACTTTTGCGTCTCTATGAGTTGCAAAACATTCTTGGCCTAGTCTGGAGTTAACAACCATTTTGTTGCTATACTCTCCAACTAACTGTCTTACTTACAAAAGAAAGCACCTTTACTTTTTAGGTAAAACTCTATGAGACTTGTCAATAATCCATTCATCAAATGTTTGGATTCTTAATATTACTGTACATCATCATCAATGATTAGGGTCTTATCATCTATGTATTACCATTTTACTTAATATTTCTTGTACTCATGGCTATATCCAAGTCTTTGATCTAGCGTTTGACTTCTTAGATCAAAACTTGATATTCCAATACTTTGTGTCGAGATCCTTGCTAAAAATATTGTTTGACTGTATCATACAGATACATCTTTCATGGTGATTATATTAAAATAATCAACCTTAGACTTAATCTTGAATAGAGGTCAAGCATGGTTACAGGTGAAGAATTTTCTCATAGTCAATCCCTTTTGTTAGTATTTTGGCCTCCTTCTGTGTTTGGACAAAATCACTTATGTGTAAAGATGCTGTAAACAGGGATTCCACATGTTAGAGCATTTTCAGAAGACTCTGCACTGCGAAGAAGATAGAAGATTTCAAACTCCCTGTCAACCGTCCAGACGACGTGTTATCCCGTCCGGACGTCCATCTGTCCACTGTTCCATCCGTCCGGACGACATGTTCATCCTGACCGAACGCCAGACAGACCAGCATCATCTGTCCGGACGACGTATCTTTTCGTCCGGACCCTACACTGTGTCGAGAAGCTTCTGTTCCAGCTTGCATCCGTCCGGACATCTCAGCAGCCCGTCCAGACGTCCATCAGTGATCGATCAGCTTCAGATTCTTTCCAAGTTCAGAATATGGGAAGATTGATACACCGTTCGGACGATGTGGTTTCCTGTCCGGACGCGCTCATAAATAAGGCAAGAATTGCAATTCAAATATCACCGTCCGGTCGTCAGTCAGCATTGGTCCGGACGCATGCTCATCAGTTAAGGAAATTGCCGATTCGACTTCAACCGTCCGGACGTCTGCCTCTCATGGTCCAGATGCATGCAAAGCAGATATGGAAATTGCATGTTGAAGAATTGCCGTCACGTTCATCCCCCTTGGTTTGGACGCACGAAGCCTTATATGGAAATTACTTGCAACGGACGTGCGACCATCCGGACGTCAGTGTCTCACCGTCCGGACGCGGCTCTTAAATAGGAAAGATTTTCAGCGAAATTTTCAGAAAATCCTGTCGCACAGTTGTCCGTCCGGACGACCTAGGTTCATCGTCCGGACAGCGTCAGTACATATTGCAGCAGTCGCCCATTCTGCACCTCAGCCTATAAATAGAGGTCCCTAGGCATTGAGAATTGTAAGAATTCGGTATTGAATTCCACAAGAGCTCAGAGAAGTTCAAGATCCCCTGAAGCCGTTACAAGTGTGCTGTGCTACAACTGAAGTCTATCTTAGAGGTCGGCTCTAAGGTAAGAGATTCCATTGAAGACCCCTTCAGGTAGGAGACCTGGTTGGGAAGCGTTCGTGTTGGGTTACACGTCAGAGAGCAAGGTACGACCACTGCATCGGTACATGTGAGTGTTACTATCTTGTATCTAGCTTCGTCTTCTCAATAGTGGAATTCTTGGGTTTGGCTGCCCCGGGGTGGTTTTTCTCTTGATTGAGTTTCCACTTCGTCAACATAAATCTGTGTCTTTTACTTTCCGCTGTGCTTAATTTTTGTTGACACTTGTGCACACACTTTATTTTTAGAAGTCAATTTCAATTTTCAATTGGTATCAGAGCTTGGTACACTCTGAGAAGATTAAATTTCTTGAGTGTTATTTCTTTGACTTCTATAATGTCTAAATTGAGTATGCATAAAGTTGCTTCTATTTCTCATGATATGACTGTTCATAGAACCATGTTTATTAAGCCTATTATGTCTCATACTCAATCTATTTGTGGGAGTGAAAGGGGAAATCAGTCTATACCTACATGTCATCAATGTGGTGTTACTGGTCATATTCATCCTAATTGTTTCCAGATTAGATCCCAAAAACCTAGAAACAAAACTCTTGCCCCTAGAAAAGATGAACTAGGTTTTGCAGAACAAATCAAAATGTTAAGTGATCAAGTTAATCTCATTAGTGAGAAGTTAGCATACCTCGCCCCTAATGAGCAAAGATTTGTCCTGGTAAATAATCATAAGAAAACTTCCAAACAAGTCTGGGTCAAAAAGGAAGATAATCTGTGTTTAGTTTCTCATACTGCACTGAAAATTCTCGATACTTGTTTGTGGTATTTGGATGGTGGTTGTTCTAAGCACATGACAGGTGACAAGACATTACTGAAAGAAGTTCAGATGGGCAAAGGTGGACAGATCACCTATGGAAATGGGAGTCAATCCAAAGTCATTGGAAAAGGAATCATTGATATTCCAGGTCTCGGGACATCCAAGGAAGCTTTGTACGTAGAGGGACTCAAGGTAAACCTTCTCAGCATCAGCCAATTTTGTGACAATGACTTGGTGGTGCAATTCTCCAAAAAGGAATGCAACATATTTGACAGCAGTGGCAGATGGCTTATGGGGGGAGAAAAAACTGCTGACAAGTGTTATGGTCTTCCTGGTCTCACTACAGATCCTCAGATCTTCTGCAACAAGGCAACCATAGATGACAGTGAGCTGTGGCACCAAAGGTTAGGGCATCTAAATTTCACAGATATGTTGAAAATTGCAGGCAAAGATGTGGTTAAAGGTCTGCCCAAAATGGAGAAGATTGGAAAGGGAATCTGTGGTTCTTGTCAAATAGGGAAACAGACTCGTGCAGCCCATAAGAGGACCTTAGGTATTCAAACTTCCAGAAACTTAGAATTATTGCATATGGATCTCATGGGTCCCTCTAGAACTACTAGTCTAGGTGGGAAAAAGTATATTCTGGTTATTGTAGATGACTTCTCTTGATATACTTGGGCTATTCCTATTTGGGAAAAATCTGATGCTTTTGATACAACTCAGCACTTATTCAAGAAGATTCAGGTTGAGCAAAATTGCCAGATTATGAGAATCCGCAGTGATCATGGAAGAGAATTCGAAAATTCCAAGTTCTAAGAATTCTGTCTCTCGTATGGAATCAAGCAGGAATTTTCTTCACCTACCACTCCTCAGCAGAATGGATTGGTTGAACGAAAGAACAGAGTAATTTAGGAGATGGCTCGTGTGATGATCCACTCAAAGAATCTTGCTCAACACTTCTGGGGGGAAGCTGTAAACACTGCCTGTCATATCATCAACAGAGTCTACTTGAGGCCTGAGACAAACAAGACTCCTATGAGATTTGGCGAGGTAAAAAACCCACGGTAAAGTACTTCAGAACTTTTGGAAGTAAATGTTATATACTTCGTGACAGGGAGAATCTGGGGAAGTTTGATACCAAGAGTGATGAAGGTATATTCTTGGGATATGCCACAAACAGTCGTGCTTACAGGGTATTCAATAAAAGAACAGAGACTGTGATGGAATCTATAAATGTAGTCATTGATGATGAAGACATTCAGAGACCAATCAGCAGGGAGGAAAATCAACTTGATTCAGTTGACTCTTCAGCAGCTCCAACTGATATTATTAAGTCCTCTCCAAACGTGTCTCCAGATGAGTCTCCCTCTTCCCCCACGACTTCGGATACCACTCCCACTACTTCCGAAGATGAGGATACTCTTGCAAATCCTCCTAAGCGATCATGGGTAAAGCACAATCATCCTCCTCAGCAGCTTCTGGGGAACATAGATAAAGGACGTAGGCTCAGAAGTAGAGTCATTCAGCCTACCAGTGAAGTAGCCAATCAAGTTTCCTACAGCTGCTACCTTGCTCAGATAGAACCCAAGAAAGTTGATGAAGCCATACAGGATGAAGGATGGGTATCTGCAATGCATGATGAGCTCCATCAATTCACCAGAAATTATGTCTGGACCTTGGTTCCTCGTCCTGTATAACAGAATATTATTGGTACCAAGTGGATCTTCAAGAATAAAACAGATGAGCATGGTACTGTGGTTCGAAATAAAGCCCGTCTTGTTGCATAGGGATATACTCAGATAGAGGGAATCGACTTTGATGAAACTTTTACCCCGGTTGCCAGGTTAGAATCCATCAGAATTCTCCTCTCTATTGCTTGTCATCTGGGTTTCAAGTTATATCAGATGGACGTTAAAAGTGCATTTCTAAACGGTGTTCTTCAAGAAGAAGTCTATGTAGAACAGCCAGAGGGCTTTCAAGATCCCCATCATCCCCACCATGTGTACAAGCTGAAAAAGGCTCTATATGGGCTCAAGCAGGCTCCTCGAGCATGGTATGAGCGTCTAACTACTTATCTCTTGACTAAGGGATTTACTCGGGGACAAGCTGATCGAACTCTATTTATCAAAAATCAAGGTACTCACAAACTTATTGCTCAAATCTATGTTGATGACATCATTTTTGGAGCCACCTTAGATTCTCTTGCCCATGAGTTCTCTGAAGAAATGAAGTAGGAATTCGAGATGAGCATGATTAAAGAGCTGAACTACTTTCTTGGCCTTCAAGTCAAGCAAACTACTAAAGGCATTTTCATCTCTCAGTCAAAATATGCTAAAGATCTAGTCAAGCGGTTTGGTTTGGATGGGAAGAGTCGTGCCCGTACTCCCATGAGTACTAGTGTCAAGATTAGGGAGTCTTCTGTTGATCCATTCCTTTACAGGAGCATGATAGGGAGTCTTCTGTATCTTACAGCCAGCCGACCAGACATTGCTTTCAGTGTGGGAGTATGTGCTCGTTTTCAGGCCAATCCTAAGGAATCTCACCTCACTGCTGCAAAGCGTATCATCAGGTATGTAAACGATACCCTTTCTTATGGCATTTGGTATTCTAGAGAAACAAACCTTGTTGTTGTAGGATACTCTGATGCAGATTGGGCTGGAAATGCTGATGATCGAAAGAGCACCTCGGGAGGATGTTTCTATGTGGGGAACAATCTTGTAGTATGGATGAGCAAGAAACAAGCCTCCATATCTCTCTCCACTGCTGAGGCTGAGTATATTGCTGCGGGTAGTTGTTGTACCCAATTATTATGGATGAAGACATTGCTGGGGGACTACGGATTCTCTCAAGATACTATGATTATCAACTGTGATAATACTAGTGCTATCAATATTTCCAAGAACCCCGTTCAGCATTCTCGGACCAAGCACATCAACATCAGGCATCACTTCTTACGTGATCTTGTGGAATCTGAGGTAGTCTCACTCTCATTCATCCCCACTGAAAACCAATTGGCTGACATTCTTACCAAACCTCTAGATGGTAGCAGGTTTGAGTCCCTTCGAAAAGCCATTGGTGTGTGTGCCATGTCCTAGACATGATGTTTCATGCTGGGATAAGCTTCTTGTCGTTTGCCAGCATGTTTTTTTCAAAAAATAAAATTATTTAGTCTCCTTCAAATCCTCAGAGGCACAAAGATTACCTACTTAGGATTCAGAGCACGTGTGACCACTATAATGCATGCCCTGAGAAAACAATATATATCTTCTTCTTCTTCTTTTTATTTTTTTCTATTTTTTTATTTTTTTTTATTTTTTTATTTTTTTTATATGTGCCTGAGACAAACCTTGACAATATCACATAGATGCAACAAAAATAACTTAAAAATGAATGTCATTATTCCCCAAAAAAATCTAGGCAACCTGGCTGAAAAATTAAATTGACTTCTAATATAAACAAGTGTGTGTGTGCACAAAGTGATAACAAAATAATATCAATACGAAATTTAAACAACACAAGAATTTTGTTAACGAAGTGGAAACTCAATATGATAAAAACCATTCCGGGGGAGCCAAACCCAGGATATCCACTATTCAGAAGACAAGACTAGTTACAAAGTAGTAACACTCACATACACCCCTGATGCAGTGGTCGTACCTTGCACTATAACGTGTAGCCTAACACCAACGCCTCCCAATCAGGTCTCCTACGTGAAGGGGTCTTCAATGGAATCCTTTACCTTAGGGCCCCTAAGATAGACTTTAGATCAGTGCAACAACAACACACACAACAATGGCTTCAAAGAGACTAACTCAGCTTAATAATCTCACAATATTTACTCTCTAAGCACTAATGGAATTCAATACCGAATTTTTGTTGTTCTCAAGCCTAGGGACCTCTATTTATAGGCTTCAGGTTCAACTGAGCGTCTGGCTTGATAAAACCTAGACGTCGTCCTGATGGTAGTCATAGGGTGTCCGGACGAACAACTGTGCAACCGGCTTTCCAAAATTTCGCTAAAATTCTTTCCTGATTTGAAGTCCGTACAGTGGTGCCCTGTCGTCCGGACGGTTGCACTTCCGCTGCAAGTAATTTCCATATCAAGGCTTCGCGCGTCTGGACCAAGGGAATAGTTGTCTGGACGATTGATCTGATGCACACAATTTCCATATCTGATGCTCGCGCATCCGGACGAAGAGGACTGACGTCTAGATGTTTGGATTTTGAATGCAATACTTGCCTTATCAATGACCGCATCCGGACGGGATTCCACATCGTCCGGACGGCTGCAACAAACTTCCCATATCTGTGTTTTGGAAAGAAATCTCGTAGCTGGTCGAACATTGAGTGTCGTCCGGACGTACACTGAGTGTCGTCCGGAAGTGTTACTGAAACGTCCGGACGGATCCAGGCTGGAACAGTTCGAAGCTTCTCGACACAGAGGAATGTCCGGACGGAAAGTTCTCGTCATCTGGACTAATGATGCTTTGGACAGTTTGGTGTCCAGACGGTATATCACGTCGTCCGGATAGCTGGCAGGGAACTGAATTTTTCTGACTTGTAGATTGTGTAGAATCTTCTGGAAGCACTCTGAATAGCGGAATCCCTGTTTAAAAGCATCATTACAAAGAAGTGATTTTGTCCAACAGAATGTGGCCAATTACAAACTAACATCGGCCACCTATGTTAACCGTCTTGAAACCTGAAAAGAGGAAGACAGTAGGGGGTGAGTGAAAGGCTCAGTAACTAATATTCCCAACCGAATTAAAACGGTTGAGGTTGGGATCTTTTAAAATAAAGTAACATTAAAATTTGAAGTTGATACTTAAGCATATATGACATAATGTAATTAATTGAGTTAAACTCCATTTTCTACCTTCAAAACATTTTTCTTAGTTTTACTAAACAAAGCATATGTTTAGAAATATTTCATAAATCAACTCCTTTCATCAAGCTCGATATAAAGACATGATTCTTGAACGTGTAAAAATTTGTCTTTTCACTTGGCATTTATGCCTCACATACTATTATGCCCCGTATGCATGGGGTTGTACGATCTAGCCTTTGAGGATCAGACAACACCCGTGGCAGCGGGGTGCCCACGCTAGTTGATTAACTTCTGGGTGCACTCAGCATGACAACATAGTGATGGCCACACCTTCACGTAACCATAACTTCAGTGTGGTGCACTCCATCCTAGCTCGGTACCGTGCTACTTTTTTTTATGCCAAGTGTCTTAAAACATTCCTTTACATAATTTGGTTCTACCTTACACATGCTTATTCTTTACTTCCTTAAACTTTCAATAATCATATAACTTAGCATGTGAAAAAGGGTACCACTTCTTTATGTAAAACTTTCCTCATTTAGAAACTTTCCATAAATGGAAACTTTTATTCGTTTGTGAAAAATCACTAAAATTGAAGATTTCCTCATTTGACAACTTAGTTACAAATCATTCTAATGCAATGAGCTTTTTAATCATATGATGACATTTTAAAAGGAAACATAAAGTAATAATGAAAAATTACTTTGTTGGGTAATTAAACTTTCACAGTAAACCATCATAACATGTATAGTATGAAATTGAAAATCTTTGAAATTGAAAATCTTTGAAATTGAAAAGCATTTGGAAGGGGTAAGGAGTATACCACTTACCTCGATACTGCAATAAAAGGTACGTGACAACTGCTAAAACCTCTGATAGATCTCATAAAATTCATGACTCAAGTATTCTTCCACGTTCTGTTTACTTTAGACTTTACATTGTAGAACGAGTTGGAATCTCCAACCTCATGTTACGTGCCTTCAAATCATCGTTGTGTTAAACTCAACCAAACTATTTAACCCTATACTCTAGGGCACATGAAACCACCCGCGTGCTCACATGTAGCATTGCTCGCCTCTAAAGCTAGCTAAGCTCATAGACATAATCAAGTGAATCTACTAACACCTTAAACCAAATAGCCATATACACAAGCCAATGCAACTCAACATCAATTACAATCTACATCAACAAACCACAATTTACCTTCAAAATTCTATAACCTCATAATCCAATTCTCACCAAAGCTCTTTACCAATTCATAATCATCCTACCCATACAAGCATAATGAGGAGCTCAAACTTAAATCACAACTCCTCATTCAGTCCTCTAATACCAAGACCCCAATTCCACTTCAACTCTTCTCCAACCAATCATTAACAATCCATCTATAAATATCAAAACCAACTTCTTATTCCTAAGTGAGGACACTCATGGATTCTCTACAAAATCACATAGCAAAACTCCTTAAATCTCATACCAATTTATAACCAACCCCACACTAAATCAAAACTTTCAAAGTATACCCAAAATCACATAATCATACACCCATGTCCCAAAATTAACATTTAGCAATAAATCAAACCCAAAGGAAATCAACCCTACAATGACCCATTTGGCCAATCCACAAAAGAACCCAAATTCAAACATATTCCAACAACATAGCAAAGCCCAAATCAAGCCCGAAATTTGGATTTACAAAAACCATAGTAATCTATACTACTTTCTAGCTCCAAAAATTATTGGGTATATCAAAATCAAATGGAAACCTTTAAACCTTAACACTTTAGCATTTATGGACGAAATGCTCTTACAAATAACCTAAGAAATCCACAACAATCACTCAAAACTGAAACCCACTTCTCATTTAACCTAAAATTTGTATCTAAACAAATCCCAAATTATTCACATGATTCTAGTGCTTAATAATCGATGGGTAACATGAAAAGATAAAGAAAACTAGAGATTTTACCCCATAAGGACCCATGACCGAAAAACCCATTTCTTCTTCTTCTTCTCTTCATCTTCTCTTTTTCTTCTCTGCAAAAATCTCTTTCTCTTGGTAGCTCTCTCTCTTCTCTCAAGTGTGTGTGTGTGTGTGATAGAAAAAGGGAGAAATGGAGTGAAAGAGAGAAAGAAGGAAGAGAAAAGAAAAGGAAGGGAAGGGAGAGGGAGAAATGCGCGTGAGATTGAGGGAAAATGACAAAGGGAAAAATATAAGAGAAAAGGGGGAGATGAGAAGAGTGACCGGTTATGGGCTTGTCCCACCTTTTATTTATTTTTATTTTTTTATTATTAATAACAAAGGATAAGATATCCCCTCAACAAATCCTAGCCTGCATGGATAAGATTACATTATATTTTAAACCCCCCCACTACTCTAATTTATGATATTACCCCCACAAAATCAAGTTCTCTCATTTATTAATTGTTATTTAACCCATCATATTTAATTCCATTAAAACTTACCAGTATAATTAATTATTTATTCCACTAGGACTCATTATTATTATTTATTTGAAGCACATAAATATAACCACATAGAGTTTATTATTAGTCCCATCTTATTTAATAAATATAATTTATTAATGCTAAACCCCTTATTAATTTCTTGGCCGTTACATCCTTCTTCTCTCCTTTCGGTTTTGAGAAAAAAGTTTCACCAACCATCATACGAGACGTTGGTTCCATCATGCTAGCCCCTGCTACACTCACCAATTCAGATGAAGAGCAAACCTATTTGCCTTTAGGCTTACATATGAATTCCTTAAAAGAGTGTATCATGGATATGACGATTTCATCAATCCTAAATTGATCATTAACCTCAGCATCTAATAAACCCAATCGTTTGAAATTGACAATCTCATTGTGTATTGAAACAACTTCAGCCATCTGGGTATCTGTGTCTTGTTCGGGAATAAGATATGATTCCCCAAACTGTACTTCCAAATATTCCAACATATCTGAAGCAAGCTTAAAGTTTTGCAACTTTACATAAAGCTCAAATGTTAATGATGTCAAGATTAAATCTTTTGCTACATCATTAATATGCAACCACTGATTGTAATTATTTACTTCACAATTAGTGGCTTTAATACAGGATAGATAGCATGAGTTTGCATAAGATTATGCCCTTCTAGTCTCATAGATTTATTATAATCTTGTTTCCAATCTTTATAAGTGGATTCAAAAATTATAATAACAGGACCAACAAGCATTAGATAAGGATCAAATGTTGTAAAATAAAGAACAATATCAGGACATATATCGATTTTGCAAACAAATATAATGTGAAAACTAGATGAAAAACAAATAATATTCAAAATGCAACGACAACCTATTCTTGTAATTAAAACATCCTCCGATGGGAGCAGGGCCCACGGCCAAGGCGAGATGTCTTTAAGTACCATGATTAGGCAAGAAAAGTTACTCATTATCAACATCCGTAGATATTAATATCTTGTCGCTAACCTTTAGTCTCTAACTTTAAGACAACAGAGCTTCGAAGGGAGATTAATATCCTAAATTAGATTTGATTTGATTGTCAAGTAACTCCATGGAAGCGTGGTCTTTCTTAATACATAACCAAATCTTCTCTATCCCTAAAGGAAATCTAACCTTGTAATCCACAAAGTAAAGACACCTTCCAAAGGGAGCAAGGCCCATGGCCAAGGCGAGGTGCTCCTTACTTGATCATTACATATAGACATAGATGGAGACTGCAATAATCAACAGTATCGATTCTCTCTCTTGTTGTGAGTGTTAAATTACTCGTAAGCGCACGAATCGTTTGCAATATAGTATGTGCAAGCGCGAGGTCAAATACATAGGGAATTACGTTGCAAAAATCAATTTCTATTTAAATTAGTCCAATTTTAACTTAGTGCCGAATTTTTGGGATTTTTATCAAGCATGAAAAATAAAATTGACTTCTAATTTACCAAGTGTGTGATAGTGTGCAACAAAATATTTAAACTGCAGAATTTAAAAGAGACAACTATTTTGTTAACGAAGTGGAAACTCAGTTAAGAGAAAAACCACTCTAGGGTAGCCAAACCTAGGATTTCCACTATTCAGAGGACAAAGTTAGTACATAGAAAGTAACACTCACATGCCCTGATGCAGCGATAGTTGCTACTACTCTGACATGAAACCCATCCTGAACGCTTCCCAACCAAGTCTCCTACTTGAATGGGTCTTCAATGGAATCCTTTACCTTACGGCTGCTCCCTAAGATAGACTTCAATTTAAGCATAGCAGCAACACAATGACAATGGCTTGAGAGTGAGCGGATCAGCACAACAACTCCTAAAATATACTCTCTAAGCACTATGGAATTCACTACTGAATTCTTGCAATTTACATGCCTAGGGTCCTCTATTTATAGGTTACAGAAGAACTAAATCGACATTGATTCAGTTTTCTCTAGGCGGCGTTTGGACGGTAGCTGAAGGCATCCAGACGGACAATTGTGCAACCAGCTTTCCAAATTTGCTTATATTGTTTCTTTAATAGAGCCGCATTTGGACAGTGTTGCCCTAACGTCCGACCAGTTGCGCTTCTGCTGACACAATTTCCATAGAAAGGTTTGAGCGTTTGGACAGTGTAGACTGACGTCAAGACGATTGAACGTCTTCTGCATGACTTGGCTTATCAAAGATAGCGTTCGGACTGTGTAGACCTGACGTCCGGATGGTTTGCAGCTGTCTACCCATATCTGTATTTTTGGAAAGAAATCCTTTTGCTTGTCTAACACTGAAGGGTGTTTGGACGTGTTGCTAAAATGTCCGGATGGATGCAACTTGGAACAGTTCGAAGCTTCTGGACACAGATTGGGGTTTGGACGAAAAAGTTCTCGTTGTCCGGATGGATGCAAGGGACTTGAACTTTACTGTCTTGATTTCTACACAGAGTCTTCATGAAGCATATAACTGAAATGTAGACTCTGAAAATAACAGCATCCCTATTTAATAAACATCATTACATAGAAGTGATTTTGTCCAATAAAATGCAGCCAATCTCAAACTAACAAAGCAAAATAATAAACTAAACTAAAACTGAATAAGAACAATTAGAAAAAAAAAGTACTAAGGTCTTAGAATCTACCTCACCAAATCAAACACCACATTCTTGCATGCTAATTATAAATCCAATTGAAATGAGTTTGCAATTCAAGTTCTTTAGTAAATTGTAAATCATTTGATGAATCCAACTCTAAGACAAATCACAACGATTATCTCTTTGAGATCAAATCATCCATTGTATCCGTTTGTCAAACAAATCGTAATGGATGTCCATTCTCAACGAAATCAATCGATGTATCCATCGATTGAAACACATCAAATATCCACTAGAAAATAAAATATTCAATTTAAAGACATGAGTCAATAAACCGAATTAGAACTTTAATTTTATAAAATATTAAATTTATAAATTTTATGACAAGAATGTAGATGTTTCATTGACGAGGTTTCATCCTCAACCTTAGTTGAGGATTTAGCTACACATGATAAAAAACACTGAACAAACTTGTAATGGAGAAACATGAAAATAAAAGAAACTAAAGAAATGGAGAAGACAAAAAGACAGAAATTAAACTAAATTACAAAAGAAAGAAAAGAGCTAAAAATATGCTCTTGAAAAATGATGTGTATATACAATGTTTTGAATGTCCTAAGTGGTGCCTACCAAGGGGTTTTTATCCCAAAATATTAGGTTAAACCCCATATTTTCAAAATGGCACATCTACCCCTCAAAACCCTAATAAGAGAA
Source organism: Alnus glutinosa (assembly GCF_958979055.1). NCBI lineage: Eukaryota > Viridiplantae > Streptophyta > Magnoliopsida > Fagales > Betulaceae > Alnus > Alnus glutinosa. Next base: position 14,593,575 of record NC_084887.1, read on the forward strand.
AAGAATGCTAAGGTTTGGAGTGTCTACAGCCGCCAGGAGCAAGGAAATTCGCGTTCTCATATGGCGGGGCACTTATAACATAGAAGACGTTAAAATTAGGAAAATCCTATTTCACAATGATTTGATTTATTTTAAATTAGCTTTCCAACGCCACTTGATTTCACCTTAATCCGATACTTAAGCTAAAAGTTATGGTCAAAATACTATGACTTGTGCAGAACCTAAAATTTAATCCAATCCAATTTTGACTCTAATTAGAGAAATTCCGATTTAATCATTCCATTGATTGATATGGTTAAACATAAGCATATCATCTAGGTCTTCTTAAAGTGTGCTTTCTTCCAAATTTTGCATTTTTCACTTTAAAATTGCTGTTTTCTTTCAATGATCTGCAAAATACCAACATATAAAAACTAACCAAAAACATAAAAAAGTAACAAAGCTAAAGGTTTAACAAATATGTGAATTAAGGGGTCCTAATATACAATATTTGGTACTCATCATCTCCCACTTGATATTTAAACTTATGGGCTTTGTTTAAAAACAATTGTAATCATATTACATTTGCAACTTGCTTTTCTAATTGGATTACCTTCTCAATCTTATAAGCGATCCTAACTATGTTATGTTCCTTATCTCATTAGGTAATTGGCATTCTAATTTAATAGATTCTTTAATCCAATTATTTTCCAAAATAGAAGCCCTAAACCTAATCAAATTAGGAACCCTTCTTCCATAAGGAACTTTGTCATCTCTTAGGTTCTTGGAGTTTCAACTCCCACTCCCATTAAGGAAAATATTGTCAACCCTAAACCTTTCATCCAAAACTTGAAATGGTAACCTTAATCAAATTAGGTTACATCATTCAAATCCCTTGTTCATAACTTTCCTAAATTGTGAATCTTAAACATCTCATTCCAACTAACTTGGAATCCTCATGTTTAAGTCTTGTGAGAAATCACAACTGCTTCTTAAGGAAATTATCATAACCCAAAATATTCTTATGAAAATTAGATCCCAAAAATATTTGGTGAAGGATTTTTGGATCCAACCTTTTAAGGTTTATGGATTAAGATTAGGATTTGGGAAAACCCTAAATAATCCATAGGCTTACCGCCCCTTAGGTTTTGGAACCTTAGATATTGCACTCCATGAGTGGCGGCCGACCATCACAACCAAGCGGTGCCATAGTCATGGGTAAGACCCATGGATCTCATCCTTGATCACGAGTAAAACTCATGTCAATTTATACATGATGATCAAATCAATATGCATCCAAAAATATTTATAAATGCAGATCATGTTTCAATAATATGAAACTTTTTTCAAATTATTGACAACACAAATTCTATGCACTCATAAATCTAGACAAGATTGATTTCATTCCATGTGTTTTTATTTGAAGAACTTGAAATATAATTCCAAGAACTTCTAAAAAAGACATCCAAGCAACTTGTAACCTTATTTTATTTTGATCAATAACATGTTATATTAACATATTCCATAATTAAAGAAATTTCTTTCCTTGATTATGCATCAACAAGAAAACGTACAACTTCTTAACATGTTAGTTTAATTAAACTAGCCTTGTTTATCTTGAAGGAATTTTTTCTGGGATCGGTATTCTGCTACGCATACTTTGATTATTGCATGATCCCTAACAAGTGGTATCAGAGCTTGTTGAAGCACAACTCCATTCAAAGAAGAGTTCTATAGTGAAGACTGTTAAAATTTCAACTCACAACATTAATGACAAATATCCCAAAGAAGACAATGAAGAGACCATTTATAGAATTTGTAAAGTTGAACATAATGATTGGATAGTTGAAGAAATCCCACCTCTCATTAGTTCATATGTTAGAATATGTATAGTTAGATAGGCGATGAATAGTTGTAACCTCTCATTATTGAAGTAGAAGTTGTAAGGTTGTATAGTGGTTATAAATACCAATATATGGATCCCTCAATTGATAGGGAGAAATATTCTGAATTCACATATTTTACATGGTATCAGAGCCATTCTAAAGGCACTACTGTCATTTTTTTTTTTATATAAGATCCTCAGTAAGGCTCTCTCAATGGATTCATCTTCATCCTCTACAACTTCTTCTTCATCAACCATTACAGAGAGCACATAGTCCAATTCTTCGTCAACTGTTTCTACTCCCGTCACTATTCACCACGCTATTCATACCAAACTTAATCGGGACAATTTCCTGGTTTGGCAAACATTAGTGATTCCTTTTTTGAAGGGACACAAATTTTTTAGCTACATTGATGGCAGTCTCCCTCCTCCCTCCTCTATAGTTGTTGCGGGGACATCACTATTTCTACGGTTCCAATTCCTGCGTATCACTATTGGGTTCGACAAGATCAGATGATTCTTTCAACAATCATCTCCACTCTTTCTGACTCCTTAATCTCACAGGTGGTTGGATTACCTATGTCTTAAGCTATGTGGGACACCCTTACCTGGATGTTCTTTTCTCAGTCTCAAGCACGAATTATGGAAATCCGCTATCAACTTTCTACCATCAAGAATGGGAATCTCCCTGTTATGGATTATTTTTAAAAGGTTAAGCAGCTTGCAGATACACTTGCTACTATTCATCAACCCTTACAAGATTGTGAAACTATCTACTACCTTCTTGGTAGATTGAGTTCCGAGCACGATTCTTTAGTTACCTTGGTGAGCACTTGTATTGATCCCATGTCTCTTGATGAGCTATATGGTCATTGAGAATTATTGGACTTCTAATTTATCAAGTGTGTGCAATAGTGTGCAACAAAATATCACAATGCGGAAATTAAAGAGACATATTTTGTTGACGAAGTGGAAACTCAATTAAGAGAAAAACTACTCCAGGGTAGCCAAACCCTGTATATCCACTATTTAGAAGACAAAGCTAGTTACAAAGTAGTAGCACTCACATACCCTTATGCAGTGGTCGTACCTTGAACTTTAACATGTAACCCAACACGAACGCCTCCCAACCAAGTCACCTACTTGAAGGGGTCTTCAATGGAATCTTTTACCTTAGGGCCAACCCCTAAGATACACTTCAGTTTCAGCACAACAACACTTGATAACGGCTTGAGAGTGAGTGGATCAGCACAGTAACTCTAAAATATATCTCTCTAAGCACTACGGAATTTACAACCGAATTCTTGCAGTTCTCAAGCCTAGGGACCTATATTTATAGGCTGCAGGTTCAAATGAGCGTCTAGCTTGAAATACCTAGGCGCCGTCCGGTCGGTAGTCATAAGACGTCCAGACAGACAACTGTGCGATTGATAAGTGTTGAATGTTATACATTCAAGCCCCTTAATTTACATATGTTAAGCTCTTAGTTTTGTTATAGTTTGATGTTTTGTGTTGTTTTTGTGTTTTCTTGTATTTTACAGGTTTTAGAAGAAAAACCGATCAAATTCCAAGATTATAATGAAGTCAGCAAACTCACTTTTGGATAGATTCAAACTCCAAATCAATTTTGAATTTAAGGAAAGAGAAGTTGGCAAAAATTCGTTATCTTTGGAAAGAATCCAGAATGAGCATGTCTCAGTAATTTAATCATATCTTTCGGCTCAAGTATCAGATTGCAACAAAATTTGTGGCGTTGGAAAACTAATAAGAAAGGAAATAAATATGTCAGAAATAGGTTTTTCCTAATTCGGACGTTTTCCATGCCAAAATCGCCCCGTAATAAAAGACAGCAAATCTGTACGAATTTTGGAATCCTTTTCCTACTTGGATAGAAATTTCAGAAAAGGAGAAGACTTGTAATTATTCTTTTTGGACTAGAAAACCTACTTAGAATTGTAATAGGAATTCTAGAGCTTCTAAAGCTTCTCTAATCCCTATAAATAGGCCTCTAGCCTTTGAAGAAAGACACACACAAGTTTTGAGGAAGAATCAAAGGCTACATCAAAAAGGAGGTTCTTTTTAGTTTTTATTTTCTTTCTTCCTTTATTTATTTTCTGTATGTATATAATTTTAGTTTATATTAGTTGTAACTAATACTTTAGTTAGGGCTCGATTGAAGCCCTAATCATGTCTTTTTAAGTTTTTCAATTTGCTTTGCTACAATTTATATATTGATGTTTAACTTTATTAATTCTAGTTTCTTGAATTCCTCGCATGTTTATGTTTGGCCATCATATGCATGTGGTATGGATTATTTATTTCAATTTGGATGACCGAGTCCTGGGCATAATAGAGTAACGGAAGAACCCCGACACAGGTTCTTGGATTAATCAACATAAAGACAACTGGAATAGATACCATATTCCAATCTGAATGTGTTTACCGATTTCCATAGATTTATGCTTCCTTGAAGAACAACTTAGTAGATACCATGCTAAATCCTTTAAGGAAGAAAAGAGTTAGAGTAGATACCATGCCTAACTCGTTGTTTAGGGAAATCAAAAGCTTTAGGAGAAGATACCATTCCCTTGTGGCTGGTAAGCATTAAGCATCATGTTATGATTGTAGTATTGTGCATATTGCGAATCTTATTTGAGTATGATTAGCGGTGGATATCGAAGCCCTACCTTTTCTTCATAGTATTTTTAATTCAATCTTTTATCCTGTCCTATTCAACATATCGCTTTTAGGAATTTCTCTTTAAAGACAATTTATACCAATCCTCGTGGGAATGATCTCGTATTTGCCTGCTATACTATTGTTTTGATCTTGTGCACTTGCGAGTAAAACGTACAAGTATTTGCCTATTTATTTAGGTAGATATTTGCACAACAGCGATTGGCTTTCCAAATTTCACAGAAATTCTTTCCTGAATTGAACCACGTCCGAATGGTGTTGCACTGTCGTCCGAACAGTCGCAACTTAGCTGCACGGAATTTCCATATGAAGGCTTCACGCGTCCAGACCATAGAACATGTCATCTAGACTATTGATCTGATGCACACAAATTCCACATATGTAGCTCACGCGTCCGGATGTCTTGATTTTGAATGCACAACTTGCCTTATGGATAAGCGCGTCCGAACGGGAATCCACATCGTTTGGATAGTTACAACTGTCTTCCCATAACTGTGTTTTGGAAAGAAATCCCATAGCTGATCGAACACTGAGTGGCGTTCGAACATGCTACTGAAACGTCTGGACAGATGCAAGCTGGAGCAGTTCGATGCTTCTCGACACAGAGGAAGGTCTGGACAGAAAGTTCTCGTCATCCGGACGGATGACACTTGGACAGTTGAGCGTCCGGACAATATATCACGTCGTTCGAATGGATGAAGGGATCCGATTTCTTTGACTTGGAATCTGTGCAGAATCTTCTAGAACCATATCTTTGAAGAAGACTTCTAAAAATTGACTGAAACCCTGATTTAAAAGGGTCATTGTTTATGTTACTGACTGATGAGTGTCTAGGCGTTTCACTAGGCAGTTCAGACAATAAACTCGGGATCTGACTTTTGCTAAGCTGTAGACTTTGCAGAGTCTTCTTGGAGTCTGGACATTCCTTCTTGACTCTTGTGACACTGACCTTGTCATTATAAGGCCCTTATTCCATATCAGAGAAATAAACTCTGAATATTTGAAGACTACGAACTGATACGACATCCCTGTAAAATCAGCAACAGCACATGATAGTGATTTTGTCCAACAAAATGCAGCCAACACAAAAACTAACAGTCATCTCTTAAGTCATGACCAGCAGATGGATCAATGCTACTAGTACTATTCACAATCCTACGGCCAATGCAGGCACTTAGTCCGAATTAGCTCGTGGTAGAGGTAACAGGTATAATACCGATCGATTTTTTCTCCTAATCAGGCTCTTGGTAATTTTGGTGGCAGATCCAGAGGTAGAGGGTGTGGTGGATGTGGGCGTTGTCTTCTTGGATTAGGCCCTAATTTTGGACACAATCATCTCATGTGCCAACTCTGTCAGAAACTTGGACATATTGTCGTTCAGTGTTACCATCAGTTTGGCATCTCTTTTTAGGGCCCCTCCTCTCCCTTTGCTCAAGCTTATTTGGCCGCTCCACAACATGGTGTTGACCTGGCGTGTTATCAAGTTACGGATGCCAATACCCATATTACTTCTGACCTTGCTAATTTGACTTTAGGTGCTAAGAAATACACTAGGCCAGACAAGGTTCAAGTTGGATCAAGCCAAGGTTTGCCCATTCACCACATTGGTTCCTCTCTTTTTCCTACTTCCCTTTGTAATTTCCATCTACCTCATATTCTTCATATCCCTAAAATTCAAAAAAAAAATCTTACTTCTGTTAATCAGTTTGCTAGAGATAATCATATCCTCCTCACCAGTCCGACTAAGAATGGTCTCTATCATATACCTAGGTCGGTCTCCTCATCAACTTCTCCTCAAGCTTTTTTTTTTTTTTTTTTTTTGTGAGCGAACTAGCCTTCATCAATGGCATAATCTGTTTGGTCATCAAGCTTTTCAAGTGGTTCATTGGGTCCTCTCCAAATTTTTTCTTTTTCAATCTAATAAAGCTATGTGTGTTTATTCTTCGAGCCAAGTAGTGACGAGCCACAGTCTTCCCTTTAATTCTTCTACTTATGTTTCCCATTATCCTTTGGACTTAGTGTTCAATGATTTTAGTAGTCCTGCCCCAATTCTTTCTTCAAATGGTTTTCGTTACTATGTATCTTTTCTCGATAATTTTAGTAAATTTTGTTGGGTTCTTCCCATTATCTCTAAGTCGACGTGCATTCAATTGTCTTAAAATTTCAGGCGAATGTTGAATGTCAATTTGAACGTAAAATTGAAATGCTTCAAATAGACAGGGGTGGCGAATTTCGTGAGCTCATTCCTCACCTTCAAAACTGGGGTATTACTCATTGTATTTCTTGCTCTCATACCCATCAACAAAATGGGTCAATTGAGAGAAAACATAGACACATCATTGAGGTTGGCATTTCCCTTTTGGCCCATGCATCTATGCCTCAGTCTTTTTGGGCCGAAGCATTTCAAACTGCATCATTTTTTATCAATTGTATGCCTATGTCTCTCCTCCATAATAGGTCTCCTTTTGAAATTCTCTTTAAAAAGGTACCTGATTAAAAACTTATCAAAGTATTTAGAGGTTTATGTTGGCCTTCTTCAAGAAAACTTGGTTGAGATTTTATACATGTTCTTTGTGTTTATCAGTCCACAGGAAATTAATTACTTAAGCCCATAGCTATTTAATTGCTTAAGCCCATTGGAAATTAATTCCTAAGCCCAATCATCTCTAAGTAACGAGCCACTTAAGAATCATATTCCTTTGGCCATCTTTTATCAAATAAAACAATCCAAAATAAATAAATACATAATCAAGGCTCATAGCATATGGTCGATATACATCAGTTCAAGGAGGGACCTAAAGGGAAAAGTACAATTAGTTTTAAGTAGGTTTGTGACAATATCACACGACGCTATTTAATCACAATTGATTCAACTAAATAAATGTGACTGTACCCTAATATGTATTTTCAAATTAATGAATCAATTCTGGCGACATACTTATTTATTACATATTACCCCTCCACGAAATCATTTAGTAGTCGAACCAAAGTGAATACACCGTTAGTTAGTTTACTATCTCTTTTCATTGATACTCCTTATTTAATTACATGATATATTGTTTTTGTACTTTGTGAGTTTTTCATCTCACCTTACACAAAACAAAGTTTCAGTAAATAGCACTGAAACACTCAAGCCTGAGCTTTAGGATAATCAATCCCACTAAATCTACATCAAGGGGAATATTCTTTATCGCTTTGTTCCATGAAAAAGGATTTGGATTCCTTTTTGAAAAAGGTGTTCCCACAATGCTACATGCAATCACCCAATGCATAGAAGTATTGACCAGTGATTTGATTTCATTCTTGTACATCAAAGTGACCTACACTTTACATCTGAGTTCGCAATCGTCTTCGAATTTAGTAACTGTAATAAGTCGTCGTGCACTTACATCATTCTTAATCACAATGTTCAAAGAATGATGACTCATGTATTCCATTTAGTGCATTGCACTACCTTGTTGATGTGGTATTTTTTATACAAAATAATATATCAATAATAAATAAAACAACTCGTAATAGAACGAATCCTTGTAGAATAAGGGTGTAGAGAGGGTGTCAAACCTCAAGGACTACAAGGGGTATTGTTATCAATGTGACGACTCATTTTTTTTTTTTTTGAAAACATACAAATGAGTCATCACAGTGGCATGACTACATGTCACTAAGCCAACTCATAGTACACATTCCTTAACATGTAACTCATATATCAGAGTTACATAATATAAGTAGCGGAATACATAATCTAATTGCAGAAGTCAACATCATAATCATAAACTATCCATTACACAAAAGAGCCAATTAATGTCTATCTGTTTATGGCTTAAGCATAAATTATGCATACAAAAGAATGGCTACATCTACGTGTTACAAGTCACACTAGCCATGTGAGGACCCATTTTTTTTTTAATACAAATATAAACGAGTCCTCACAGTGGCACGACGATGTGTCGCAAAGCCAATATATAGTTCATACCCCATAATATGTACCTGGTAAATCAGAGTAACATGTATTCAACTATGTAGCGGAAAACATAAACCTGAATAGCGGAAATCACAATATAAACTCTACTACGATCTAATCATAACCAAAGAGCCATATCACATCTATCTGTTTAAGTGTTTCCTCAAATCAGACACATATTAATTACATAACAGAAATGACTTATACAATAACAACTGACACAAGCGACACAAACCATAAATAAAACCTATAAAATAGTGGATACCCGTGGTCCAGCAATTATGATCATCACGGCGAGCTTCGGTCACAACATTAGAGTTGGCACGATTGCGGGGGTTGCATAATAGTATACCGCATAGGTGGAATTATGAGCCCGCCATCTTAGCATAAATAAATACACGAAGATCTCAGAGGTATACTATTTATTGAGTTTCGTAAAGAACCAACTTTTCCTTTTTAGTCATGCGTACACTATAACAGCTACCAATTTTATAAACTTTTATTTGAAAAACCCTCATAGCTGATACAACAAACACTGACTAATAGAAAACATTTTAAGCATACTATGCCGCTGAGATTTATATGTAGAAGTTCCATTGTTGGAAACAACTACATACATCCTCACCTACTATATCACTTTTGATTCAATGAGACTTAAAAACAATGGCATTTAAATCATGCAACCATCCGATAGAGATATACATAAGTTCTTTCCCATTGAGAGTCTTATGCATACTAATACGTCTAGTAAAACTACTCATAATATAAAAACATCACATTCATATAAACAATGCTATACATGCTCATGCAAGTTTTCCTGTATGGGGCTTGTCCCTTTGAGATTACTGTATGGGGCTTGCCCCTGGGACTTGTCCCTTTGAGAATTACTGTATAAGGCTTGCCCTTGGGATTTTTCCCTTTGAGATTGCTGTATAGGGCTTGCCCATGGGACTTGTCCCTTTGAGAATTACTGTATGGGGTTTACCCCTGGGACTTGTCCCTTTGAGATTGCTGTATGGGGCTTGCCCCTGGGACTTGTCCCTTTGAGAATTACTATATAGGGCTTGCCCCTGGGACTTGTCCCTTTGAGATTACCGTTTCCTGTGGGTTGTAAACCTCACTTCGTTCCATGTTCAGCATTTATATGCTCATGCTTCATGCCTTAAAACAATACACATCTTTTCCAATTCCATGATCATGCTTTAACACATGCTTTCAATAAGATTCCATAAACAGTTTAACACATCAATTCATCAAACAATATTTAAGTAATTTAAATTCTAACCACAGCACACATTCATACCCTTTAAATCAATTCAAACACCTTTCATTCATGCCCCAATTTCATAAACATCATGTTCCCAAACTTTATACTCACTCTAAAATCACATTCATGTTCTATTGCAATCACAATTTTCAAAACTCCTAACCATAGCATACAGTCACACCATTCATTCAAACTCCACATATTGTATTCATACTTTAAAACATCATCATAATTTCAATATACTCAAAAGTACTCAAATCATCCAAAACAGATTATAATTAACATACCATTGGTTCAAGTTTGTAAAAAATATATATTTTGCAATTCATCATATATGAAAATAATACTTCTAAATGAGTAGAATGCTCACCTTGGCTGCATTGGACTCTTGACTTGAACATTCCCTTGGATGCTAGTCACTTGGACTCTACATTAGAGAACCAAATAAAGCCTCCAATCCGGACACGATCCTGCAAACATTGGTATCGTTAGACTACACTATTGAATCCCATACTCTATGACATCTAACTACCCGTGTGCTCACACGTCGTATAACCCGCTTGTAAAGCTAATTCGACACCTTTAGCTACTATTAGGTTAACACTTAGGTTTAGGTTCATATTTTATCCCCCTTTAATCTTTAAGACACGTTTGCTATTTTATTTGTCTCCTTATTATCGTTGCTTCATATTGTCATTATTGTTAGTCTTTTTATAGCTTATTGCTTATGTATTGACTTAGCATTATTTACATGCAATTCTTAACAAGCTTAAACCTAATCTAATGATACACTTAAGCGGTTGGTGTACGTGGATAGGTAAATTAGGTATCAAGTTACCTTATTATCATTTACTATAAGCCTTATAGTTGTTTATCCATTTAAGCTAAGTGTGTTCGGTCCATATACATATACATGTACATATATGTATAGAATGCTTATTAAGCTAAGCATAACCTCATAACGCACTTAGGTATTTTATATTGCATAGGTAAGTACATTAATCACCTAATTACGTTACCGATAGACTTTGGAGCCTATTTATGTATTTCTATAATGTCACTATTTTATATTTGTTGTCTTAAGGCTATTTGAACAATTTACTATTTTAAAGCATTCTCATTTAAGCATTACTCTTAACACTTAATCCTTGCTAATTACTAGTCATCTACTCAACTCTTATTCTTTTATTACATATATACTTGAGTACTTAAACTATAGAGCCTAATCTTATTTAACATGTTAACTTAATAACCCTTATTGCAATTTATGTGAATCTATTTATTTGATTTAAGCCCTCATCTCATTTGGCCTTACCAATATCATGTAACCAAATTTTAACTTTTATCCCTAGTTGGTCATATAACAAAGGACCTATGTACGTTAACTTCAACATTTAAACTTCAACTCTTCTTTAACAACCAATTTAACCAAACAAAACACCCCTTCAAAAGTACCTCTATCAACATGGCCAGCCAAGGGACAACAATTCTAAGCCCATCAAAATCATTCCAAATCAGTCCATTTTTCACCAAAACTTTATCTCCTCAGAAAATCAACTGCCTAATACCAATATCATTCGGCCAACACACCAAAGAGCCATTAAACAAAACTTCTCTCACACTAAATTTGCCCAATAGGTTCCCACCGAAGCAACCCCAAATCGATCTCAGTAGTCACCTTACAACACCCATACAACCAAAACAAAGGCAAGAAAGTCTCCATACATTTCATCCAAGTAGAACCCAAATCAATGAAACTTATCATAGTCAGCCCATCTAAACTACTCCAAATCAAAACCTAATATCAAACACTCATCAACATACTAAATAAACCTATTAGTAACCCAAAATCTGCAACTAGAAGTAAATCAAAACCTAATGAAAATCAATTCTACAATGACCCATTCGGCCAATCCCCCAAAAATACAGTAGAAACCCTAGGTTTTCTACCTAAACTAAACCCAACAATAACCCAAGCTTCCATAATTAATCTGGTCCAAAACAGGGGAAAAATCCAACAATCAATAAACTAAAATCCATACACCAATCTGCCAAGACCCAAACAACTCTAGCAATTCCACACACCAAAAAGATCCAATCGATTCTAATAGAAAATCAAAGGAAACCATATCCAAAAATCCAAATCTAAAAGCTAAAGTGAAGATGATTTTTACCTTCTTCAAAGTTTCTCAAAACTATTGGAAATCCAATGAAAATCACTGGAAATCACTTCAATTCACCCATTAGAAGTTCTCCTTTGGTTCTACCATTGTCGACCCATCGAAGGCCCACCAAAAAGCTGACTTCCGGCTAGTCAAAATATCCTTTAACTACACTAGAAATCGGCTCCCTCACGGTCTAGTCTCCGCATCTCTCACGATCTCAGTCTCTCTGCCCACATGATTTCGTTCTGTCCTTCAGTTCCACACTCAAGTGTGTGTGTGATGGAGTGAAGGGGTGGGGGCTGGTGCGTGCGAGAGAATAGAGAGGAGAAGGAGAGAAGAGGAAGAAAGGAAAGAAGAGAGAAAAGAAAGAAAGGAAAGGGTGAGGGCGTGCGGGTGGAGGATTCGGATAAGGGGGAAAAAGAAGGAAAAAGAAAGGTAAAGGGAAAGGGAAGAAAGATGATGAGTGGGACACATGTCCCATTGTTAGTGGTTTGGAGAAGATGATGTAATCTTCTTCTAGCCAATTCATTGGTGACACATGGTGGGATGAGATTTTCTTTTTATTTTAAAATCCCAACTTTTTCTAAATTATAGCAGGACGCTACTTTATTAAAATCCTATCATTTAATAATTAACACTCGACCCCGCATGAATTTAAACGACGCTTTTATTAACGTAATTGGTTATTCATTCAACTAGGACCCACTATGATTATTATTCTAATTCTATTATTTTATCTTAAACTTATTTTATTTTCAATAACATAAACATCAGTTAGAATCTAATATTAATCCATCTTATTTAATAAATACGATTTATTAATTACTAAATCCCCTATTTAATTTCTTGGTTTTTACAAGCCATATACAAAATATACAAAAGGGGACCATCCGAGTCTGACACCCCTACGACTCAAGCAACGTGCTTAGTCTTAGTATTCCACATAGTGTGCAACAGAGTCATCCTTCGCATCACTAGTATCTGCATCCAAAGAAGCCCAATCTATACGGTTTTGGTGATAGCCACATCCATATGGGTGAAAGTGTGAGTTCACTGCCTCAATAAGAAGTGCTGAGGCCTCAGTAGTATAAAACTCACTAAGTATACAATATACACAAATATAAATGCATGCAGGGTTGAATAGCATTATTCACAAATCGTTAAGTTCACACAACAACACATTATGAAGTACAAGTCACGCTGTTCATCACACACTTATATATTATCATGGTTTCTACTAACAATATTCCACACATATCAAAAGAAATACTTTAAATTTTACCAACTCTGCAGCTAGAGGCTACAACCCTAGGCTTACGAAAAGAACCTGAGAATACCAACTCACATGTGCTAGAGCTACGGCTCTAGGCTTACCAGAACACCGCTCGTAAAACTACTACCCGCAGGGCACACAACACACAAGTGCTAGAGCTACAACTCTAGGCTTACTTCTATCAACACCGTCCGTAAAGCTACTACCCACAGGGCTCACAACTCACAAGTGCTAGAGCTACAACTCTAGGCTTACCTCTATCGACATTGCCCATAAAGCTACTACCCACGGTGCACACAACTCACAAGTGCTAGAGGTATGAATCTAGGCTTATCGTCAACTCTGCCTGTAAAGCTACAACCCTCAAGGCACACATCTCAACCAAGAGCTACTACCCTATGGCCTACCACTGTGCCAGATACTACAACACTGGGGTTATCATCTATCAACTACAAGTTCTCATTATACCAAAGAACCTCACTATACCCTTATTATTACACATGTATTTCCAAACAATTTTTCCTTCAACACACATCCACAATTCCACCACACACACACACACACACACACATATATAAATAATCAACATTATGTTATTCAATCCCTAACAATTCCAACATATCAATTTCAACCATCTCAACATGATTCTTAATTCAACAATTCACAAACTCAATCATCAATATATATCTTCATCAAAATCCCATAACCATAACACAACCCAGTTTTTATCAACATCCATTTATCATTACAATTCCCAATCCAATATATCACAACTCAATCACAAATAATTTTATCAACAAATTCCATAATCATATACAACCAAGCTTCATCAACATTCATTTCTCATTACAATTCTCAATCCAATATATCACAACTCAATCACAAATAATTTTATAAACAAATTCCATAATCATGTACAACCAAGTACCAAAAATGTAAATCTAAGTTCCTAGGGTTCCTCAGTGAGTAGAATACTCACCTTAGGCCGTTCGCACACCAAATCCAACGGCTCTAAGTTCAACTCGCAAAGCGCAACTAAAACGCAATAACATGCACCAATTTAGTTTCATTTTTATTAATTGCACTAAGTAGCACTTTGAATCGCTCAAAGGCTATGTCCTAAATTACCTATAAAATTCTAGGGTTTCAAAACACATACCCATAATTTAAAATGCTAATCTAATTGCAATGATATTAACCCATGGGTATTCACTTAGGGTTAATCACATAAAATACTACTTAAATAATTATACCCAAAAGTTAGGATTAGAGAAATCTTACCTAAAGTTCACAAACCAAAATCTGAGATTTGGTTAGCCTCAAGGAACCTCCTAGTAGCCAAATACCTAAAGAACAATAGGATCAAACTCACATTTATGAGATTTTACCCAAAAATCCAAAAATATGAATTTCGCAATTTACGTCAAAACGACCAGTCAAAACGTAGATCCATACGCATAGATTACATTTCTAGAGTCGGATTTGAGTTTGGACTGATAGATTTTCGTGGATTGACAGTTTAGGTGTGAAAAATCGAGAGAGAGGGGAGGATTTTCGGAGGAACTAAGAAGAAATGGGCGTTCTGTCCATTTCTAAGCAGGCCCAGTCCGGACGAACCTCATGTGCCGTTTGGACAGGCGTCCCTTTAATGGACGTATGCCCAAATACATGCCATCCGGATGCACGACGATTTAAGGCCGTCTGGACGTTACAAAATTCACGTTTGGATGTGGCACAATTCAATATTTATCTATTTATTGTCTTTGATTCTAGGACTTTAAAAATATTCTCTGCGTGTCCTATTGCATTTCTAGTCATCTAATTAATCACAGACGTTTATCAACAAAATTTTATTTTTAAACGAAATTTAAAAATTTGGGACATTACAATCAAGTTGATGAGATTAAATATAACTAAAGAAAAGATTTGTTGATTTTGTTTTTGACTAAAGTGCATAAAATAAACATAAAAGATAATTAAAATATAAGATAGAGAAAGAGTAGAGTATTGACTTCACTACTATCTGCACATCAATGGTTAATCAATGGTTAATCAAATTTAATTAGAGAAATTCATTCTATGTATGTTATAAATAAACAAGAAATTACTTTATTAAAGAATAAGTATAATTCATCTTCGGTTGGCAATGTATGATGACCCTTTTTTTTTTTTTTTTGAAAACATACAAATGAGTCATCACAGTGGCATGACTACGTGTCACTGGGCCAACTCATAGTACGTATTCTTTAACTTGTACCCGATATATCATAGTTGTTAGTTTTTGTGTTGGCTGCATTCTGTTGGACAAAATCACTTCTATGTAATGTTGCTGATTTCATAGGGATGCCGTATCAGTTCAGAGTCTTCAAATATTCAGAGTTTTTTTCTCTGATATGGAAATGGCTTTATTATGACAAGATCAATGTCACAAGCGTCAAGAAGGAATTTTCGGACTCCAAGAAGACTCTGCAAAGTCTACAGCTTAGCAAGAGTCGGATCCTGAGTTTATCATCCGAACGGCGAAACACCTAGACACTCATCAGTCAGTAACATAAACAATGATGCTTTTAATCAGGGGTTCGGTCAGTTTTAAGAAGTCTTCTTTAGAAATATGTTTCTAGATGATTCTGTGTTGATTTCAAGACAGTGTTGTCAAATACCTTGCATCCGTCCTAACAATGTGGTATTCCATCTGGACGCTCACCAGTCAAGCAACATCCGTCCAGACGACGTGATATACCGTCAATTGTCCAAAGCGTCATCATTCCGAACGACGAGAACTTTTTGTCCGAACCTTCCTCTGTGTTGAGAAGCTTCAAACTGTTCTAGCTTGCATCCGTCCAGACATTTCAGCCACACGTCCAGACGGCACTTAGTGTTCGACCAGCTATGGGATTTCTTTCCAAAACACAGATATGGGAAGATCGCTACAACCGTCCGGACGATGTGCATTCCTGTCCGGACCAACTCATCCATAAGGCAAGTTGCACATCAAAATTCAGACGTCCGGACGACAGCATTCATGGTTCGGACACGCGAGCTACATATATGGAAATTGCGTGCATCAAATCAAACGTCCGGACGACCATTCCCTTGGTTTGGATGCGCGAAGCCTTAATATGGAAACTGCGTGCAGCTGAAGTGCGATAGTCTGGACGACAGGGCAACACCGTTCAGACATGGCTCAAATCAAGAAAGAATTTTTGCAAAATTTTGGAAAGCCAATCGTACAGTTGTCCATTTGGACACCTTATGTCTATCGTTCGGACAGCACCTAGGTTTATCAAGCCATACGCTCATTTGAACCTGCAGCATATAAATAGAGGTCCCTAGGCTTGAGAACTACATGAATTCGGTATTGAATTCCTTCATGCTTAGAGAGTTATATTGTAGAGTTATTGTGCTAATTTAGTCTCTCTTAAGCCGTTGCCAAGTACTGTTGCTGTGCTAAAACTGAAGTCTATCTTAGGGGTTGGCCCTAAGGTAAAGGATTCCATTAAAGACCCCTTCAAGTAGGTGACTTGGTTGGGAGGCGTTCGTGTTGGGTTACACTTTAGAGTTCAAGGTACGACCACTGCATAAGGGTATGTGAGTGCTACTGCTTTGTAACTAGGTTTGTCTTCTGAATAGTGGATATCTTGGGTTTGGCTATCCCGGAGTGGTTTTTCTCTTAATTGAGTTTCCACTTCGTCAACAAAATATCTGTTTCTTTATTTTCCGCATTGGGATATTTTGTTGCACACTATTGCACACACTTGATAAATTAGAAGTCATTTTAATTTTCAATAGTAATAGAATTCACGCAGCAGAATACAAACTCTAATCGTGGAAGTCAACATCATAATTACAAACTGTCCATTACACAAAAGAGCCAATTAATGTCTATCTGTTTAAGGCTTAAGCATAAGTTATACATGATAAAAGAATGGCTATCATAAAAGTATTACAAATCACACTAGCTGATGAGTGCCAAATATTGTATATCTGGACCCCTTAATATGCATTTGTTAAACCTTAAGCATTGTTATTTTCTAATATTTTTTATTAGTTTAGCATTTTTGTGGTCCTTGCAAGTGGAATGGAAACATTCCAATAAAAATACATCAAAGAATGACAGCAGGTCTTTTGGCGCTATTGTGTGCATTATTTTGAAATCTAGAGCCAAGAGAGACGTGAAGAGAAGCACAAAATGAAGACACTAATTCTTTCCAAATGTGGCGGCAAAGAAACACCACACGTCAACATGAGCTGTCATGATATGCTCCTAAAAGTGCATGGCTGCCATTAAGAAGGAAATAATTAAGGAAGGAATTTTGGGCCAAACTGAAAGAGAAACGCGTGATTCTTTTCTCTATATTTGGCATCTTCGAGAGAGTGCATTAAGACCAAACACACATAAGGAGAACCAAATCAACACTTAACATCTTTCCAAACCTGGCGCGTAGCTTAGAGAGACACACGAACCAAGAGATTTCTTTCCAAATAAAAAACCAGCAAACACCTAGATGTGTGGAGGCATTTTAAGTGTATTATATATTCCTAAACCGACATCAAACGTGCGTGGGATATGTTCAATCTTCACGCATTTCTCCAAGCTGGCAGCAAATGGGAACAATATTTCTTCTCCAGCTCATTCTTTCCATAACTGGCACAAGATTCCTCCTATGCATTGAAGCAGCAGCTAGAGCGTGAGTGATACAATACACATATTCATTCCAAGCCAAGACCCAGCCATGCACGTGAACTAAAGCATGTTTTCTTAAGGAAGGAGAACAGAACCCATGAAGATTTTGCAATAGCCAACTGGCAGCATAGAACATACGAAGGAAAGAAAGCACCAAAAGAAACACGTATTTTCTCCAAGATTTGAGGCACCAAACCGAGCAAGACACAGCACCAAAAATAAACGTGATTTCCCTCCAAGTCTGGACGTGTAGGGGCAGGGCAGATTTTTAGACCAGTAGTACCTTCCATAATTGGCAAACCAAAGAAGACAAGAAGGCAAAAAAAACTCGTGAGTACGTGGAAGTAAGAAGGTGCTGTGGGTAACTTATGTTATTCCTTATCCTGGCCTGGAAAGTTTGTGCGTGCCACAAGATGTACGTTGCGAAATCAAGTGTGGGGTGGATGCGTCATTTAGAGAATGAAATATTCAATTGACTTCTAATATAATCAAGTGTGTGTGTGTGCACAAAGTGTTAACAAAATAATATCAATGCGGAATTTAAACAACTCAAGAATTTTGTTAACGAAGTAGAAACTCGATATGAGAAAAACCACTCTAGGGCAGCCAAACCCAGGATATCCACTATTCAGAAGACAAGACTAGTTACAAAATAGTAACACTCACATACCCCTGATGTAGTGGTCATACCTTGCACTATAACATGTAGCCTAACACGAACGCCTCCCAACTAGGTCTCCTACCTGAAAGGGGTCTTCAATGGAATCCTTTACCTTAGGGCCAACCCCTAAGATAGATTTCAGATCAGCGTAACAACAGCACACACAACAATGGCTTCAGCGAGATTAACATAGCTCAATAATCTCACAATATAACTTTCTAAGCACTAATGGAATTCAATACCAAATTCTTGCTGTTCTCAAGCCTAGGGACCTCTTTTTATAGGTTGCAGGTTCAACTAAGCGTTTGGCTTGATAAAACCGAGGCACCATCCGGACGGTAGTCATAAGGCGTCCGAATGGACAACTGTGTGATCGACTTTCCAAAATTTTGAGGAAATTCTTTCTTGATTTGAGCCGCGTGCAGATGGTGGCTTCGCGGGTCAGGACCAAGTGAATGGTCGTCCGGACGGTTGATCTGATGCATACAATTTCCATATCTGATGCTCGCGCGTCCAGACTTCTGGATTTTTTTTAGTTTGTAATTGGCCTTATTCTGTTGGACAAAATCACTTGTTTGTAAAGATGCTTTATAACAGGGATTCCACTATTCAGAAATGTTTCACAAGATTCTGCACTGCTTGCAAGTCAGAAGATTTCCGATTCCCTGTCAACCGTCCGGACGACCGTACCATCCTGTCTGGACGCTCATCTGTCCATAGCTCTAGCCTTCTGGACGACGTGCCATACCGTCCAGACGCCAGACAGACCAAGCATCATCCGTCCGGATGACGTAGACTTCCGTCTGGACTCTTTACTGTATTGAGAAGCTTTTGTGCCAACTTGCATCCTTCTGAACGTCTCAGCAGCCCGTCCGGACAACGTCCAGTGGTTGATCAGCTTTAGATTTTCTATCCAAGTTCGAATAAGGGAAGAAGGTTGATGCAACCGTTCGAACAACGAGAATTCCCGTTTGGACGCGCTCATACATAAGGCAAGAATCGCAATTCAAATACATTCGTCCGGACGTCTGTCAGCATGGTCCGGATGCGCGTGCATCTAAATTAGGAAATTGCGTATTCAACTTCAACTGTCCGGATGTCTGCCTATCATGGTCCGGACGCGCGCTAAACAGAAATGGAAATTGCATGATGAAGATCAACCGTCCAGACGGCCATCCCCCTTGGTCAGGACGCACGAAGCCTTATATGGAAATTACTTACAGCAGACATGTGACCGTCTAGACCACAATGCCTCATCGTTCGGATGTGGCTCTCAAACAGGAAAGATTTTCATCAAAAATCTTGAAAATTCTGGTCGTACTGTTGTCTGTCCGGACGTCCCATGTCCACTATCAGAACGACACCTGTATATTTCACTGTAGTCGCCTATTTGAACCTCAGCCTATAAATAGAGGCCCCTGGGTATTAAGAACCGCAAGAATTTGGTATTGAATTCCTCCAGAGCTTAGAGAGTATTTTGTGAGATTATTGGAGCTGATCTGTCTCTCTATAGCCATTGTTGTGTGCTGTTTCTAGGCTGTAAACTGAAGTTTATCTTAGGGGTCAGCCCTAAGGTAAAGGATTCCATTGAAGACCTCTTCTAGTAGGAGACCTGATTGGGAAGCATTCGTGTTGGGTTACATTAGAGAGAAACGTACGACCACTGCATCAGGGGTATGTGAGTGTTACTGCTTTGTATCTAGCTTTGTCTTCTGAATAATGGATATCCTGGGTTTGGCTGCCCTGGAGTGGTTTTTCTCAACTTGAGTTTCTACTTTGTTAACAAAAATTCTTGTGTTGTTTATTTTCCGCATTTTTATTTTTGTTAACACTTTAAGCACACACTTGCCTTTTATTTTTAGAAGTCAATTTCATTTTTCAATTGGTATCAGAGCTTGGTACACTCTTAGAAGATTTATTTCTTGAGTGTTATTATTTTGACTTCTTTCTGTTAAAATGCCTCAAACTCTTAATTCTGTTCCTGCCTTTGATGGTACGAACTATGGCTATTGGAAGGCACGTATGCGGTTCTTTTTGAAATCTATTGACTGTTGGAGTATTGTTGAAACTGGTTGGACTAAACCAGAGGATGCAACACTCGAACTAGTCCCTCAGAAAACCGCTCGTCTTTCAAATGATAAAGCCCTCCATGCTCTGTGCCAAGCACTTTCTCCATTGGAATTCGCAAAAATTTCAAATTGCGAATCAGCCAAAGAAGCATGGCAAATTTTGGAAACAACATATGAAGGCACGAAACTTGTAAAATCTGCCAAACTTCAAATGTTGATTTCAAAATTTGAAGAAATTAAAATGTTGGAAGATGAGACGTTTGGAGAGTTTTACTCCAAGATGATTGACCTGAGAAACTCCATGTTGAGTCTTGGGAAGCCTATCTCGGATGTAAAACTCATCCGAAAAATTCTCAGATCTTTGCCCGAGCGTTTCAGGATCAAGGAAACGACAATTGAGGAAAGCAAGGATCTTGAAGAGATGAAGATTGAAGAGCTGGTGGGATCTCTTCAAACATTTGAGCTGTCTCTACCCCCGTTCAAGAAGTTGAAGACCATTGCCTTAAAGGTTTCCAAGAGGAAGGTAGAAGCTTCATCTGAAGATGACTCTGTGCAGGAAGAAAAAGCTGTGGCTATGTTAGCCAAGAATTTCAGAAGACTAATGAGAGATGATCGTTTTAAAAAGAAGTTTAATGAAAAGGTGACGAAAGCTCCCAGAGAAGCTAAACCTGAGGAAGAAGAAAAGAAGGATCCCAGAGGGCCCAGATGTTTTGAATGCTAAGCTTACAATGTGACTCTGAGTGACGAGTCAGAAGAAGAAGCTCCAGAGTCCGAGAAATTTATAGCCTTTGTGGCTCCACTTGTTGAAGAAGAGGACTCTTATTACTCTGAGCATAGTGACAATGGAGAAGAGCTTAAGGAGGCTTACAAGACACTCTACATAGAGTATCAGAAGCTGAGGGAAGGTCGTAAGCAGGATCTTTATGATCTGAAAAGTTTACAGACTGAGAAGAGTTCATTGCTGCTCAGAATACAGGAGCTCAAGGAAAAACTACTAGAGACACAGCTCCAGTTAGGAACAGTCACTGATGAGAAGCTGACTCGAATGCTGTCTATCCAAAAGAGCCCAACTAACAAGACCGGTCTCGGGTATGTAGCTCCCTCTATGATGCTCCCTCTACTTCAAAGATTGTATTTGTGAAACCTGCAGTCCCAAAGCCTCCTCTCATTGTTGAAGACAAAGGGAAGGACAAGGTCAACGATGATGTTCCAGGCACTCAGAAGACCCATTCCATCAAAAGACCTCCCATATGCCATCATTGCGGTCTAAGTGGGCATGTTCATCCTCAATATTCCTTCCTGAAATCTCAGAAAGTCAAGGCCAAGAAAGAAGTGCCCTGACAGGCTAATCATGGCACTAGACCTGCGACCCAGTTCTAGACTCCATGGTATCAGGCCCCATACCATCAAGCACCAAGATATCAAGCTCCTTGGTCTCATGCACCACGATACCAGGCATCTCAGCATCAGCGACCTCAGGAACGATTTGTACTTGCCAATCACAGTGGCAACTCCAAGAACAAATCCAAGCAATTTAGGAGGCCTCAGAAGGTGAAAGAAGAGTAGTACCACAGTGAGCCACCTATCTAGATGCAGAGTATGATGTAGTGGATGATGCAGTCCTGCCAGCAACCACCTACAGGAAGGCGGGCTTGGGTCAAGAAGGACAATCACCCCATGAGGGGGAACAGACACACCTAGCAGGTTCAGGTGTTCATGCCTAGGATTTGGTTCCTAATCCTACGACATCAGGTTTAATTACTTGCGCTTCTACTTGTTATATTTGTGTGCTTACTATGCAATCTAGGAACCAGTTTGTTTTGCCCCTTATGTCTTGTGAAAGATCTTTGCAGGTACTTATTGAGGAAGACAGAAAAAGCAGGTCGAGCAACTGTTTTTCTGTATTGGCATCATCAGGTTTGATCTTGCCTTGCATATGAGGTTAATTCCATATTGCATTTTTTTTAATAAAAAAAATAAAAAAATTTGGGGAGAATTTGCAGGATTTCTCTTTCTTGGCATATCAGATATTGCATGTGTTTTCACCTGATATCTCAATTCTGTGTGCATTAATCTACTCTGCTTAGATATAATTGAGAGTTTGTAACTATATCTACCAAGTGTTTTCCTGTTTATACAAAAGTAGGATAGCTTCTTTCCTCATGCGATGAAAATGTGCACTATCCAAGACTCCCCTAAAGGTACATCTTTCCTTCTCTGACGTTTTGTTTCTCGAAATTTTGGATAAGAGAAGAGGTCTTTGATGAGATGGACAAAATGACCACATGCTAGTTGAACCTAGAACCTAAAAACTCTGGCATTCTTTCTAGGTTGCAGCACCATAAGAATCAAGCAGTCAATCATATGAATTCAATGCTTTAAATTGTATATTCACTGCTTATGTGCTGATTTTGCTATATGCCTTGCCCTCTACGAGCAAGTAAAAATTTTACTTTGTCCTTCATGGTACAAGTAAAACAATTAAGTGCTGCATCTTAGGGGGAGTGTATCAGATGAAGGTGACTAGGCCCTAGTAAGTTATAAGGTTTGACTTTTGACTAATCTGTCACTAATTTTCTCTCTTGTCCAGAAAATCTAGTTGCCATTTGTCATGTCATTGAAAGCCATACCTTGTGGGTTAAGTCTTCACATACACACGCATTGCATGAGTTGAGTTGTCCATTTAAATTTTCTATGTCCAGGAAAATATTTGTGCTGATTGTACTCTCAACTCTCTTTTATATCTCTGCCTAGTTTTGAGATGCTCTCTGATTGTGTTATCAGTAGATTATACATGCGTGTTCTGAAACTGACTTGAGAAATTGATTTCTGTAAATTTTCCTCAGTTTTTTGATGTTTCAGTGTGGAGCGTCCGGACGGTCCTTCTTAGCGTCCGGACGGGGATGGAGCTTAGTCGTCCGAATGGGATCAGTTTACGTCCGGACGCACGCAGGACCAAACGACTGGACGATCAGGATAGACGTCCGGACGCGTTTGACGGGTCTGCTCATTTCTGAAGCAGTGCACGTCCGGACGGCATTAATACACCGTCTGGACGGGGACCCCACAGACTCTATAAAAGGCCCCTGGTCACTGTTTCTCCTCCCCGCCAGAGAAATGTGGAAGATCGGGCTGCACTTCAAGCCAAAACCATGGATCGGACAATCATTGCTGAGCAGAATGTGATCTGCTCTGACATCATGGTACCACCTCTGGATAGCATCCACGACATTATCTAGACATACCATTGGGGATATCTTCACACCTGCGCCTGTGTGGTGTACACCAGGCTAGTCAAACTCTTTTGTGCCAACCTAGAGGTGGTGTAGGACGATGACCACGGGTTGGTGCTTCAGTCCATCGCTGACGGACATATCATCACTGTTGATCCCTAGATCATTAGTCACTTTATCAGAGTTCATGTCCTTGAGATATCTGGTAGCCCGTACAATGAGGTTGTACTCCCTCCTTCCATGGATGATCTCCGGGAGTTTTTTCGAGCTGTTCCACAGGGTGAGGAGCACACCACTAGCATCAGGATCGACGCTTTATCCCCCTCCCACCGTATGTTGGCCGAGATTGTCCAGCATAATCTCTGGCTGGTTGTCAGGCGCAGTGACCTGATTCTGAAGAAGGCCCAGTTAGTTTATGCCATCCACCTCCGTTTGCATTTTTGTCTATGCAAGCATATTTTGGGCGTGATTTTGGACGCCCGTGATGAGGGCAATACCGGTCTCCCCTTTGGCTGCCTACTCACTCAGATCATTCTTCAGTCCAGCATCAATGTTACTGGAGAACCTAAGATGAAGATTCAGCAGTCCATCAACAAGCAGAATTTGATGAAGTCTAATGCGCAGCTGCGAAGAGATGAATCCGATGATGAGGTGCCCATACCTGCTGCCATGCCTGTTGATTTTCTGGACATGGCTTCATCTTCTCATACCGTCCCGCCATTTGAGCCGGAGGTCAACTATTCTCAGATCATGGAGGCCCTAGCTGCCATTCAGGGGGGATGAGCATTATGCAGGTTTCTAGGTCCTCCATGCAGCAGTCCATCACTGCTATGCAGCTGGAAGTGCACTCCATCAACAAGCATGTGGACCAGAACCCGTTGGACCTCAATGAGTGCCTTAAGTACCATCATCCTGACAGCAGTGATGATGAGGATGATGCACCTAGGACTGCACCTATGGCAAAGGACGCTTAAGTGTTTTTTTCCTTTGTCTAGTTTGTTTTGTCTGTATTTGGGACATTTAGTTTATCTTCTACTGGTTGTTAAACTTTTGGACTTATATTACTCTGTTTACCCTGGTCCTTCTGAGACCGTTAGGGGTAGTAATTTTTATTGCAGTTGATATTTCTTTTTTTACTCTGTTTTACCCTTTGTGACAAAAAGGGGGAGTAATTTTTATTGTTGGACCGGGAATGTATTTCCAAACCGGTCAAGTGATTTTTGTCCCAGAATGGCCAAAGGGGGAGTTTGTTAGTTTGTAATTGGCCTTATTCTGTTGGACAAAATCATTTGTTTGTAAAGATGCTTTATGACAGGGATTCTACTATTCAAAAGTGTTTCAGAAGATTCTGCACTACTTGCAAGTTAGAAGATTTTCAGTTCCCTGTCAGCCGTCCGGACGACCGTGCCATCCCGTTCAGATGCTCATCTGTCCATAGCTCCAGCCGTCCGGATGAGGTACCATACCGTCTGGACGCCAGACAGACCAAACATCATCCGTCCGGACGACGTGGAGTTCCGTCCGGACTTTTCACTATATCAAGAAGCTTCAGTACCAGCTTCCATCCGTCTGGACGTCTCAGCAGTCCGTCCGGACAACGTCCAGTGATCGATCAGCTTCAGATTTTCTTTCCAAGTTCAAATAAGGGAAGATTGATGCAACCATCAGGACGACGTGGATTCCCGTCCGGACGCGCTCATACATAAGGCTAGAATCGCAATTCAAATACATCCGTCCGGACGTCTGTTAGCATGGTCCGGACGCACGTGCATATGATAAGGAAATTGCGTATTCAACTTCAACCGCCCGGACGCCTACCTATCATTGTTCGGACGAGCGCTAAACAGATATGGAAATTGCGTGTTGAAGATCAACCTTCCGGACGGCCATCCCCCTTGGTCCGGACGCGCGAAGCCTTATATGGAAATTACTTGCAGCGGACGTGCGACTGTCCGGACAACAGTGCCTAACCGTCAAGACGTGGCTCTCAAACAAGAAAGATTTTCAGCAAAAATTTTGAAAATTCTGGTCGTACAGTTGTCCGTCCGGACATCCCATGTCCACCGTCCAGACGGCACCCTTATATTTCACTGCAGTCGCCCATTTGAACCTCAGCCTATAAATAGAGGCCCTTGGGCATTGAGAAATGCAAGAATTCGGTATTGAATTCCTCCAGAGCTTAGAGAGTATTTTGTGAGATTATTGGAGCTGATATGTTCTCTATATAGCCATTGTTGTGTGCTGTTGCTAAGCTGTAAACTGAAGTCTATCTTAGGGGTCGGCCCTAAGGTAAAGGATTCCATTGAAGACCTCTTTTGGCAAGAGACCTGGTTGGGAAGCGTTCGTGTTGGGTTACACGTTAGAGAGCAACGTACGACCACTACATCAGGGGTATGTGAGTGTTACTACTTTGTATCTAGCATTGTCTTCTGAATAGTGGATATCCTGAGTTTGGCTGCCCCAGAATGGTTTTTCTCATCTTGAGTTTCCACTTCGATAACAAAAATTTTTGTGTTGTTTATTTTCCGCATTGTTATTTTTGTTAACACTTTAAGCACACACTTGCCTTTTAATTTTAGAAGTCAATTTCATTTTTCAATTTTGAATGCGATACTTGCCTTATGAATGAGCGTGTCCAGACAGGATTCCACATCGTCCGGACGGCTGCAGCGAACTTCCTATATTTGTGTTTTGGAGAGAAATCTCGTAGCTGGTCGAACACTTAGTGTCGTCTGGACGTGCTGCTGAAACGTCTGGACAGATGCAAGCTGGAATAGTTTGAAGCTTCTCTACTCAAAGGAAGGTCCAGACAGAAAGTTCTCGTCGTCCGGAAAGATGATGCTTTAGATAGTTGGGCGTCTGGACGGTATATCACATCGTCCAGACGGCTGGCAGGGAACCTAATTTTTCTGACTTGTAGATTGTGCAAAATCTTCTAGAAGCACTCTGAATAGCGGAATCCCTATTTAAAAGCATCATTACAAAGAAGTGATTTTGTCCAATAGAATGTGGCCAATTACAAACTAACAAACTCTCCCTTTGGCCATTCTGGGACAAAAATCACTTGACCTGTTAAACAGAGTAATAAAATATCCAAGAGTTTAAACAAATGTAGCAAATTATCAAAAAGATAACAAAAATGTCTCAAAATATATCAAAAACTACAACGTGAGAAAAAAATCAGGATGCATCTGCCATCGGTGCATCGTGCTCGTCATCACTGCTGGATGGATGATGGAACTTGAGACACTCTTGGATTTCCAACTGTTTTTGCCCTACACGGAGGTTAATTGAGTGAACCTCTTACTGCATGGCATTGATGGACTGCTGCATGGATGACATGGAGAGCTGCATGGAACTCATGCCCCCTTGAATAGCGGCCAATGCCTCCATAATCTAAGAATAGCTGGCATCCTGCTGTGGTGGCGGAACAGTCTGAGAAGAAGTCTCCACATCCAGTATGCCTACAGGAATAGGAGGAGGGGGGGCACATCATAATCCTGATCATCTCTCTGCAGCTGTGCATTGGACTTCATCAGAGTCTACTTGCTGATAGGATCTTGGATCTTCATCTTAGGCTCGTCAGCAATACTGATGCCTAACTTTAGAATAATCTGTGTGAGTAGGCAGCCAAATGGGAGACTGGTATTGCCCTCATCACTGGCCTCTAGAATAACACCCAAAATATGCTTGCACAAGCCAAAAGGCAAGCGAAGACTGATAGCATACATGAATTGGGCCCACTTCAAAATCAGGTCATTGTGCCTAACGACGGGCCAAAGGTTGTGGGACAGATAAGGCATCGATCCTGATGGTGGTGGCGCGTTCTTCTCCTTGGGGAACTGCATGGAAAAATTCTTTGAGGTCATCCATAGAAGGAGGGATTACCACCTCATTATAAGGGCTGCCAAGAATCTGGAGAACAGGTACTCCTATGAATTGACTGATGATCTGGGGATCAACAATGATGGTATGCCCACCTACAGTGGACTACAACACCAACACGTGGTCATCATCCTGAACCACCTCGAGGTTGGCATAGAATAGTCTGACCAGCCTGGTGTACACAACACAGGCACAAGTGTGTAGATACCCCTAATGATAGGTTTGGATAGTGTCGTGGATACTGTCTAGAGGAGCCACCATGATGTTTGACCAAACAACGTTCCGCTCAGCAATGACTGGCCGGTCCATAATTTTAACTCTAATGCCTGCCCTATCTCCCTCTGTCCTCTGTGAAACTCTGCGCTGTGGACTGCCTGCATCCATGGTTCTAGAAAAGAACCCAACAAGATTTGCCAATAATAATCCAACAGAAATATTCTTGTTAGTTCACAAAAAAATCCTGCATTATAACGGCAGTAAAATGGATTTTTCCAAAAATTACAAACATGAAATATCACAATATAGTCCACCAAAACAGATAATCCTTGTTGTGAGTTTTAATGAGTACTCGCAAGCGTACGAATCGTTTGCAATATAGTGTGTGTGTGCAAGTGCGAGGTCGAATGCACAGGGAAATGGTCAAGTATTGGTGTCTTGTTTAATCAACCTTATTTTAACCTAGTTCCAAAGGTTTGATGATTGATTCAAGAACAAAAGACTAAATAAAAGAGATGAAATGAAATATGCAAATTAAAAGGAACTAAGGCTAAGGAATCTACTAAACCGAATCCAACAACTCACACTCTTGGTTCCCACTTGAACACCCAAAGAACATTAAGCTTTGGATGCCATTCAAGTTTCTCAACCATAAATCTTAGAACCATTAAATGAATCCAACTCAAAGATAAATCACAAAGAGTACCCATTTGAAATCAAATCATCCAATGTATCCATTCAGTGAACAAATCACAATGGATATAATCATTCAAACCGATAAAACAATGTATCCATCGGTTGAAACACATTAAATGTCCTATATCTACCACAAACCACATTTATTGCAAAAGATAAAGCATTAAATGAATGGAACTTGAACAACAAATATAACAAGAGTGTGAGTGTCATCAATGGAAAGGTTTCATCCTCAACCTTAGTTGAGGTTACTAGCCTTCCATGACTAAGAACACCACAAGAAAATGAAGAACAAACATGAAAATAGAACAAAAGCTTTACAAAGACAAATTTCTGAAGAAAAGAGGTACATAAATAAACTACAAAATGCACGAAATTAAACCTAGCTACTGCTCTATGAACTCTCCCAACAAGGAGGCATGGCTATGGCTTTATAGAAGGAAATTAGGGCTAGAAACCCATGTAAAATGACTCCTCTAACCCCCTCTAGGGTTCCTCTATTGCTAGAGACAACCAAGGTCACGAAACCAGCGTGTTCTGCTGCGAAAATCAAAGGGAGAACTGCTTTTTGTCATGGAGACGCTCCTGATTGGGTGTTCTGGCGCGCTTCTGCAAAAGTAAGTTCTGGGAAATTTTGATCGATCGAATTTTATTCGATTGATCGACTTCGGGTAAAATTTCGATCGATCGACTTTTCAGGACTTCCGAATTTCCAAGTATTTCCACATGAAATTTTCCTCATTCCTCTCTTATTGACCTATAAAAGACAAGAACACAAAAACTAAAAAAAACATCAGAAAATAGTAAGGCTAAAGGTCTAACTAATGTAATCAAGGCGTCCAAATATACAATATTTGGTACTCATCAAATACCCCCAAACTTACATTTTGCTAGTCCCTTAGCAAAATAAAATGAAAAACTAAATCAAAGCATGAAACATAAATCCTCTTTTGTGGGAGAAACGATTGCATTTAGCATATGCAACAAACCTTTTAAACCCCTAGGACTCCATAGTGGACGAGTGAAGTCTCGTGAGGGTTTGCCAAAAATGATACCCACAAACATTGAAGTACTGAATTATCAATTGAGCAAAAATCATCATTCAAACATATGGTTCACACATCATGAGTATATTTAACAAAATGAATATCATATTATCATGTTATCAAAAATCGATCAACTCATAGATGGAAAATTGAGACAACACATGTTCAAAAGTGTAAGGTGTGAATAACATAGAGTCATGGGGTTTCGATTTTCCTCAAAGCACATATATCCAAAAATTCGCAGGACCTCCATCAGATAAAAATAACCAAGGCTTAACTTACATTTATTATTTTTGTGTTGGCTGTGCAATGCTTGACTCCATTAAGCTTTCTAATTGACCCATGTAACGAGTGTTGGGCTAGTAACTCCCAAACCAGATGGTTTTAGGGCATTAGATATAAAAACATCCCTAAGGGCTTAATTACTCAAGTCCAAAAGGCTACGAAGTAAAACTAGCCAAACAAACATCCAAGCTGAAATTCTCATCTTTTTACGTGAACACCCAATGCTTAATGAGGCAAGGGGCCCGGTTACTCAATGAGAAGTCAAATTGGTGATATTATTCTAAGCAAATTTATTTATTTATTTTATATATATATATATATAACAATAATCCAAGGTTTCATCAACAAGTCATCCTACAAATCTCAAGACACATAATTTTTAATTCAAATCTCATACCCCACAGAAATAATGCTAATGTGCTTGTGATAAACAATTTAAACATGTCAAGTCTCTCTAATCCAAATATGAGTCAAAAGATCTCAGATTTTAATGATATGCAAAATTCAACATGTTAAACAAACCAATGAGATGCAAACCATAGTAAGATGTAACCATGCTCAACTAACAATAAGGTATATATATATATTTTTTAATATTTTATTTTAATTTTAATTTTTTTTTAAGCAAGTATTAACAAAGCAAACATTAAATGAAAACAGACAGAAATGTCTACCCCACCCCCAAACTAGAATGACACATTGTCCCCAATGTGACTAGAGATACAATATCGAAATGGTGATGCAAGTTGGGCACACTGCAAGAGAAGCGCTCCCCCAAACTTGAATGGCAGACACTGTCCAGAAAATCACAACTAAAACACAAGAAATAAAATCAAATGATAAGGAAAAATGATGAGGGTTGCCTCCTACAAGCGCTAAATTTTCAGTCTTCAGCCAGACTTTCCATTCTGACGACAATCACTTCGAGTAACTCGGATCCTCTAAAAGGGTCGTCTCAACCTCCGAGCTCTGTAACTCCAAAAATGGCTTCAGTCGTTGCCCGTTCACCTTGAACGTGCTGCCATTTTTTGGATCCTCAATCTCAATGGCCCCATAAGAAGACACTGATCAAACTATGAAAGAGCCTGTCCATCAAGATCAGAGCTTCCCTGGAAACAGATGCAGACGTGAATTGTAAAGTAGGACTTTCTGACCGGGCTCAAAAAATCGCCTCAATATGTTCTGGTCGTGAACCTTCTTCATCCGTGCATTGTACATCTTAGCACAATCATAACCATTGTTCCTCAGCTCTTCCAATTCATTGAGTCGGAGCTTCCTTTATGAGCCAGCCTTTGTGAGATCGAAATCCAGCTGCTTAATGGCCTAGTAGGCTCTATGCTCCAACTCCACAGGCAGATGGCATGCTTTTCCGTATACTATATGGTAAGGTGACATGCCAATCGGTGTCTTGAAAGCTGTCCGGTACGCCCATAATGCATCGTTCAACCAGAGAGACCAATCTTTCCTTGACTGGTTCACCGTCTTCTCTAAAATCCTCTTGATCTCTCTGTTTGAAACCTCCACTTGTCCACTCGTCTGAGAGTGATAGGGAGTGGCAACCTTGTGCGTGATGCAATATTTCTTCATCAGCTGCTCGAAGACCCAATTGCAGAAATGCTTACTACCGTCACTAATAATTGCTCGAGGCGTACTAAAACGAGCAAATATAGTGTCCTTTAAAAAACTTTGTGGTCGTTGGTCTTACAGGCAGCGGCCTCTACCCATTTGGACATGTAGTCCACCGCAACTAGTATGTACAGATAGCTGAAGGAGGTCGGGAAAGGTCCCATGAAATCAATGCCCCATACATCAAAGATCTCAACAATAAGAATGGGGTTGAAGGGCATCATATTTCGGCGTGAAATACTCCCTAGTTTCTGACAGCGCTCGCATGAAGTATAGTAAGTGTGAGCGTCTTGAAAGATGGTTGGCCAGTAAAAACCGCACTGCAAAATCTTTGCAGTGGTCTTCTTTGCACTGAAGTGGCCTCCACAGGTATAATCATGACAGAAGGAGATGACACTGGATTGGTCAGGCTCGGGAATGCATCTCCTAATGATCTGATCGGGACAATACTTGATCAAGTAAGGATCGTCCCAGAAAAAATTCTTCACCACGGGCATGAATTTGGACTTATCTTGCCGCCCCCAATGCAAAGGCATTTGACCGGTGACAAGATAGTTCACTATGTCAGCAAACCATGGTGAGTGAGCATGAGCAATATGCATCAACTGCTCTTCGAGGAAGGTCTCAGAGATGGGGATGGCTCCTTCCGTGAAATCCACGGTAATCCTCGAGAGATGATCGGCTACCACATTTTTGGAACCCTTCTTATCCAGAATCTCAATGTCGAACTCTTGTAAGAGCAAAATCCACCGAATGAGGCGAGATTTAGCATCCTTTTTGGAGAAAAGATACTTCAATGCCGCGTGATCCAAGTAGATGATGACTTTCATTTTTGCCAGTAGCTCCTTCTCAGTGGTTGAATAATTCATCTGGGCGTCGTTCAGAATTCGACTTGCATAATAAATGACGTGGGGGAGTTTGTCAATGCGCTGCCCCAAAACAGCTCCAATGGCGTAATCGGACGCGTCACACATGATCTCGAAAGGTGTACCCCAGCTCGGGGGCTGAATGATGGGTGTGGACATCAGAATTGCCTTCAAGGCCCCAAATGCCTTCTTGCAGTCCTCGTCAAAAATGAAAGGGGCCTCCTTCACCAACAGTTTGCACAAAGGCCGAGCGATCTTGCTGAACTCCTGGATGAATCGCTGATAAAATCTTGCATGGCCTAGAAAAGAGCGAACCACTTTCACCATTCATAGGGGTGGAAGGTTGCATATCAAATCTACCTTCGCCTTATCTACCTCAATCCCCTGATGAGATATGACGTGCCCGAGCACAATTCCTTGTTGTACCATAAAATGGCACTTCTCCCAATTGAGTACCAGGTTCTTCTCTTTACACCTCACTAAGACTAACGTGAAGTGGTGCAAACACTCCTCAAAAGATGAACCAAAGACTGAGAAGTCGTCCATAAATACCTCCAGGAAATGCTCCACCATGTCAAAAAAAATGCTGATCATGCACCGCTGAAAAGTAGCGGGTGCATTGCATAGCCCAAAGGGCATGCGTCGGTAGGCGAACGTCCCAAACGGACAAGTGAAGGTCGTCTTCTCTTGGTCTTCAGGGTCCACAGGGACCTGGTTATATCCAGAATAACCATCCAAAAAGCAGTAATACTCGTGCCTGGCCAACCGCTCCACCATTTGATCAATGAACGGAAGAGGAAAGTGATCTTTCCTGGTGGCGGTGTTCAGCTTGCGGTAGTCGATGTAGACTCTCCATCCAGACTGTACTCGAGTTGGTACCAACTCGCCCTCCTTGTTCTGCATGACCGTTACTCCAGCTCGCTTGCGCACGACATGAATAGGGCTCACCCATTTGCTGTTAGAGATTGGATAGATGATTCCTACATCCAAAAACTTGATTACTTCTCCTCTGACGATTTCCTGCATGGTCGGGTTGAGCCTTCTCTGTGGCTCCCTTGATGGTTTGGTGTCTTCCTCCAGATGTATCTTGTGCATAACCACAGAGGGGTTGATTCCCTTAGTATCTTCTATGGTCCAGCCTATAGCTTCCTTATGCTCTCTGAAAACGTCTAACAATTTCTCCTCCTGAGCAACATGTAGATCCGAAGCTATGATTACAGGCAAAGTCTTGGCTGGACCTAGGAACTTATACTTAAGATTGTTCGACAGGGGCTTAAGTTCCTTCTTAGGAGGCTCAGGTACTGTTGCCTCCTCTTCTTCCTTGCCCTTCAGAGGAGCAAACTCTAAAACCGCATTTGCTTGCTCAAGTAACGCATCCAAGTCCAGATCCTCTCTGAACTGAGCAAAGCATGCCTCCAGGGGGTTTTTGGTGCTTGATTCTTCCTCTATGATTTCCTCAATCAAGCAGGCACTTCCGATCTCATCGCATTCCCTCGGCCTCTTGCTGATGTCAAAGATGTTCAGCTCCACTGTCATATTGCCGAAAGAGATCTTCATTACCCCCGTCCTACAGTTGATTAGGGAGTTAGCCGTAGCTAAGAATGGTCGCCCGAGGATCGCCGGTATTTGAACTCCAACGTTTTGTACCGGCTCAATATCTAGCACTATAAAATCCACGGGGAAATAAAACTTGTCCACCTTAATCAAAACATCCTCCACTATTCCCCGTGGTATCTTAACTGACCGTCAGCCAACTGCAGTGTCATGGAGGTGGGCTTCAAGTCTCCTAACCCTAATTGCAAGTAAACTGAATAGGGGAGGAGATTGACACTGGCTCCATGGTCAAGCAGAGCCTTCTCAATGTGGCTGACTCCTATCGTGCAAGTGATAGTAGGACATCCAGGGACCTTGTACTTGATAGGCAGCCTACATTGGAGGATTGAGCTGACTTGCTCGGTCAAACAAACTTTTTTCGGGACATTGGTTTTCCGCTTGACGGTGATCAAGTCCTTCAAGAACTTAGCGTAAGACAGCACTTGCTGGATGGCATCCAAGAACAGGATGTTGATCTACACTTGTTTGAACACCTCCAGAATGTCCTCGAACTTTCCTCCTTTCTTGGGCGCGAGAAGTCTATCAGGGTAAGGCACCTTAGGTATAAACGACCTAGGAGGAGTTTCTATGGTCGTAGCTAATGTAGATGGCTCGGCATCTCTCTTCTCTACGCTCCTGCTTCCTTGTCCTTCTTGTGCAGCAGGGTTCTCCTCAGGGTGAATCACTTGGTTGTCTACTTTTTTCCCTGACCTAAGTGTGACAACGGCTTGCACATGCTCCAACCCATGCACTGCATTTGATGAACTTCCCTCATGGAACTGCATCTTTGGATTTGGCATAGGCTGACTAGAGAGCTTTCCCTTCTCTCTCTCCCCCAGGTGACTAGCAATTTGCCCGATCTGGGTCTTCATCTTGGCAATAGCTTGAGTGTTAACCATGGTAGCATTCTTCAAGTCATTGATGGATTGGCCTGTAAGGTCAATTAAGGCCTTAAGATTGTCTTCCAGAGTGGATTGTGAAGAAGAGGCAGGGGCTTGAGTAGGGGCTTGGTATGTTGGTGCTGGCTGGGTAGGACGACTCTGCTGGTGAACCGGCTGATGAAATCTAGGGGGTATTGAGTGTGGGATTGGTGAGGAACTCCCCTTTGAGTCATAGGCTGGTTCTGCTTCCATGAGAAATTAGGGTGGTTTCGCCACCCTAGATTGTAGGTCTCGGAAAAAGGTCCATTGGCTTGCTTCCTATAGTCGTTGAAAGCGTTCACTTGCTCCATTGGTGACTCGACAAAAGCCGGCAAAGAAGGGCAAGTCTGTGCTAAGTGCATGGGACTAGCACAGATGGAACAACAATCAACGTGGAATGGGTTGGTAGCACTGATGGATTTGCTTACAACTAGAGCTTCGACCTTCTTTCTGAGAGCATCTTTTTTCATTTTTAATTCTACATCCTCCATAACCTCGTAAATGCCTCCCTTCTTTTGAATGCGAGCAGCTTTATCTCGACAGCTTGAAAAATCCCACTGTTGGGAATTGTCGGATAACTGATCTAAGGTCCTATATGCCTCCTCTCCCGTCAAACTCAGAAATAAGCCTCCGTTCATTGACTCGATCATGCTAAGGTTGGATTGAGTTAATCCTTGATAGAAAAATTGCACAAATCTCCACTTCTCGTATCCATGTGGAGGGCACTTAATCAACATATCTTGAAATCTCTCCCAACTCTCAGAAAATTTCTCATCTTCTTCTTGAGTAAATGAGCTTATTTCCTTCCTACACTCATTGACTTTGGACATTGGGAAGAATTTGTTGTAGAACTTGTTCAGCAAGTTCTCCCAAGAAGTGATGGACCCAGGCATGTTTGAATCCAACCATGCCTTGGCTCTATCATGAAGTGGGAAAGGAAATAGTCTAAGATGCACAGACTCTTCAGAAAAATTTTGAAATTTGAAGGTGGCACAGATGTCTTTGAATTTCTTCACATGGCTATAAGGATTTTCGAGGTCCAAGCTATGGAATGCGGGTAGGAGTTGGATGACATGGGGCTTAAGGTCAAAGTGAGTGGCATTGGTTGGGGGTAACACTATACATGAAGGAGAATTTGTTGCAATGGGTGCAAACAAATCCCTAAGTGCCCTAGTATGATCCACGTTTTCTCCCCGATTCCTCTCATTCTCACCCGCATGCATGTTATCTCCCATTTCAACAGAATTTCTAAACCTTCTCCTAAGAGTTTTTTCAATCTCGGGATCTAAAGATGTCAAGTCTAGATTCAAAGATCTTCTACCAAGCATACACCAACGTACAAACAATTATTTTAACCAAAAAGACAAACAAAATAAAAGAGAAGAAATTGTAAATGGGGGACAAAATTCTCCAAGGTACAATCTAGGTTAGTTCCCAGGTAGGTGAGGGGCGTCACACTGGACACACTTAAATCCCAAGACCTTTACTTGCCAGAATTCACCTTGTCATTGCCCTTAGATAGCTATAAGTAGACCCACACTAGCAAAAATATATATATTTTTTTTGTTAGAACAAAACAAAACAAATTGAGGGTAATATGAAACACAAACTACACAGAATTTGAACTAAATTATAATGAACTAAAAGAAAGATAAAAAAAACAGCAAAATATTATCAAGCAGAAACAAATTATGAATAAAATGGACTTAAAAGAAGTATTGGAAGAGAAATACTCACCTTGTTCCGAGCTGCTGCTGTGTAGGAAATTTGTTCGATCGAAGTCTATTTCGATCGATAGAAACTCGATCGATCGAATATCTTTTTGATCGATCGACTTTATATTAGGCAGATGCTAACTTGATCGATTGAAACTCGATCGATCGAATTTAATTTCGATCGATTGATTCTTCAGGGCACCCAGTAAGTTGCAGGAGCTGCAGAATAGATCCGGGAGAAACAAAGAAAGAACTTAGAATACAGAACAAAAGCTAAACAACAGTGAAATGAAACAAAAATCTATCTAACTAGTAGAAAAACAAAATCAATCAAACAAAAACCAATTTTTTAAACCGATTTCCCCGGCAACGGCGCTAAAAACTTGTTGTGAGTTTTAATGAGTACTCGCAATCGCACGAATCGTTTGCAATATAGTGTGTGCAAGTGCGAGGTTGAATCCACAGGGAAATGATCAAATATTGGTGTCTTGTTTAATCAACCTCATTTTAACCTAGTTCCAAAGGTTTGAGGATTGATTCAAGAAAAAAAGACTAAATAAAAGAGATGAAATGAAATATGCAAATTAAAAGGAACTAAGGCTAAGGAATCTACCAAACCAAATCTAACAACTCACACTCTTGGTTCCCACTTGAACACCCATAGAACATTAAGCTTTGGATGTCATTCAAGTTTCTCAACCATAAACCTTAGAACCATTAAATGAATCCAACTCAAAGATAAATCACAAAGAGTACCCATTTGAAATCAAATCATCCAATGTATCCATTCAGTGAACAAATCACAATGGATATCATCATTCAAACCGATAAAACAATGTATCCATCGGTTGAAACACATTAAATGTCCTATATCTACCACCAACCACATTCATTGCAAAAGATAAAGCATTAAATGAATGGAACTTGAACAACAAATATGATATTTCATTAAATGTGCAAGTAGTATAACAAGAGTGTGAGTGTCATCAATGGAAAGGTTTCATCCTCAACCTTAGTTGAGGTTACTAGCCTTCCATGACTAAGAACACCACAAGAAAATGAAGAACAAACATGAAAATAGAACAAAAGCTTTACAAAGACAAATGTCTGAAGAAAAGAGCTACTGAAATAAACTACAAAATGCACAAAATTAAACCTAGCTACTGCTCTCTGAACTCTCCCAACAAGGAGGCATGGCTATGGCTTTATAGAAGTAAATTAGAGCTAGAAACCCATGTCAAATGACTCCTCTAACTCCCTCTAGGGTTCCTCTCTTGCTAGAGACAACCAAGGTCACGAAACCAGCGTGTTCTGCTTCGAAAATCAGAGGGAGAACTGCTTTTTGTCATGGAGACGCTCTTGATTGGGTGTTCTGGCGTGCTTCTGCAAAAGTAAGTTCTGGGAAATTTCGATTGATCGACTTTTCAGGACTTCCGAATTTCCAAGTATTTCCACATGAAATTTTTGCCATTCCTCTCTTATTGACCTATAAAACACAAGAACACAAAAACTAACAAAAACATTAGAAAATAGCAAGGCTAAAGGTCTAACTAATGTAAATCAAGGGGTCCAAATATACAATATTTGGTACTCATCAGTCCTAACACAACAGATATCATAAATATGCATTTTATAATCTCAATAACATTCCCAAAATAATCAATATTCTAACAGTTTAAAAAAACTGAAAAGAATAAAGTTAACTAGAAAAAGTGCCTGGAATGTGAAGAGTAATGCACAAAAAGAGAAAAGAGGCGAGATAATACAAAAACAATTATGAGAAATCACTCACTAGAAGCCAAAGGAGAGGAGAAAATCAAGTGGGGTAGCTCAAAATTACGGCGGCCAGGGATTTTAAAACCAGTGGGGTCCCCGTCCGGATGCGCGATGCCTCGTAAATATGCGACAGGCCGCGTGCATTCGGACGTGTAACCTTACCGCTCGGCCGTCAGAGCCATACGCATCAGGACGTGTAACATAACCATCCAGCCGACTGAGCCATACCTGTCTAGATGCATAGAGAGGCCGTCCGGACGCTTCACACTGAAAAAGGCAGAAACAGAAGGAAAAATTAGCAAAAAATATTTTTCCTAATATTAGCTTCAAAACATGCATGTATAATCAACTGTTAAAGCAATCATATAGCATCTCAAAACTATGCAGAGATATGAAAGAGAGTTTAGAGTTCAATCAGCACAAAATTTTTCCTGTAGATAGAAAATTTAGATAGATTACTCAACTCATACAATGCGCGTGTGTGTGAAGACTTTTCTCAAAAGGTATTACTTTCATTGATATGACAAAAGCCAACTAGATTTTCTAGACAAGAGAGAAAATCAGTGAAAGATTAGTCAAAAGTCAAACCTTATTTAGTACTAGGGCCTAGCCACCCTCATTTGATACACTCCCCCTAAGATGCAGCACCCAATTGTTTTACTTGTACCATGAAAGACAAGGTGAATATTTTACTTGCACTACGAAGGACAAGGCATATTGCAAATTTAGCACATAAGCAGAAAATATACATATATAGCACATAATTCATAAGAGTAACTGCTTGATTCTTTTGATGCTACAACCTAGAAGAAATGCCAGAATTTTTAGGTTCTAGGTTCAACTATCAATTGGTCAGTTTGGCCATCTTATCAAAAACCTCTTCTCTTATCCAGAATTTCTAGAAGCAAAAAGTTAGAGAAGGAAAGATCTACCATTAAGGGAGTCTTGGATAGTGTACATTTTCATCGTATGAGGAAAGAAGCTATCCAATTTTTGCGTATACAGGAAAACACTTGGCAGATATAGTCATAAACTCTCAATCATATCTAAGCACAGTAAATTAATGCATAAAGAATTGAGATATCAGGTGAAAACAAAAGCAATATCTGACATGCCAAGAAAGGAAAAAATTTCCTGCAATTTCTCCCCTTTTTTTATTTATTTTTATTAAACAAAATTCTATATGGAAATAACATCATATAACATTCAAGGCATGATGAAACCTGTGTAAGCTCGATGTTGCCAATACAGAAAAACAGTCGCTTGAGAGAAATAGGGGCCAAAAAGATGGTTCCCAGATTGCACATAATATATCAAGTAAGAATCAAGCAATCTAACCTGATGCCTTAGGATTGGTAACCAAATCCTAGGCATGAGTACCTTCACCAACTAAGTGAGTCTATCCCCCTTCATGGGGTGAATGTCTCCCTTCTTTCTGACCCAAGCCTGCCTTCCAGTGGGTAGTTGCTGGCAGGACTTCATCTGTTGACCCATCCACTCTATCATGCTTTGCATCCAAATAGGTGGCTCTATGCAGTATTGATCATCTTCCACCTTTTTCGGCTGTTTAAAGTGCTTGGATTTGTCATTATTATTGGCAGGTACAAATCGCTGCTGAGGCCGTTGATTCTGTGATGCCCTGGTGCTGTAAGGCATGATACCAAGGAGCTTGATATTGTGGAGCCTGATGCGTTGGTGCTTGATTCCATGGAGTCTGCTGCTGGGCTAGAGGTCTTGTGCCGTAACTTGCTTGTCTAGGCACTTCTTTCTTGACCTTTGCCTTTTGTGCTTTAAGAAGGGAGCACTAGGGTCGGACATGCCCACTTTAGACCGCAGTGGTGGCATATAGGAGATTTTTTTATGGAAGGAGGCTTCTGAGTACTCGGAACATCTCCATTAATTTTGTCCTTCCCTTTATCTTTAACAGTGGTGGGAGACTCTGGGACTACAGGCTGGATAAAGACTGTCTTAGAAGTAGAGGGAGTATCAGAGGGAGGAGCTACATACCCGAGACCAGTCTTGTCGGTTGGACTCTTCTGGATAGATAGCATGTGAGTCAGCTTTTCATCTGTGACTCTCTTTAATTGGAGCTGAGTCTCTAGTAACTTCTCCTCTGGCTCTTGTATTTTACACAGCAATGAACTCTTCTCAGTCTGCAAACTGTTCAGATCATGAATGTGCTGCTTGCGACCTTCCCTCAGCTTTTCAAACTCTATATAAAGAGTTTTATACGCCTGCTTGAGTTCTTCCCCATCATCACTATGCTCCGAGTAAGAATCTTCTTCTTCGACATGTGGAGCCACAAAGGCTAGAAATTTCTCTTGCTCAGGAGCTTCTTATTCTTCGGACTCATCAATGAGAGTCGCGTTACAAGCCTTCCCTTACTTGCTTGACATTCCCACAATCGGTCCAGATATACCCAAACCCTGAGCATTCATAACATCTTGGGCCCTTGGGATCTTTCTTCTCGGCTTCCTCAGGTTCAGGTTCTCTGGGGACCTTCTTCAGTTTTTCAAAAAACTTCTTTTTGAACCGCTTATTTCTCATTAATCTTCCAAAATTTTTGGCCAGCGTGGCTACAACTTTTTCTTCATCCTCAGAGTCGTCGCCAGATGAGACTTCGACCATCTTCTTGGAAGCTTTCAGAGCAATGGTCTTTAGCTTCTTTATTGGGGGCAAGGACAGTTCATAAGTTTGAAGAGATCCCGCCAACTCTTCAATCTTTATTTCTTCTAGATCTTTGCTTTCCTCAATTATAGTTACCTTGATCCTGAAACACTCTGGCAAAGATCTTATAATTTTACAGATGAGTTTTACATCTGAGACAGTTTTCCCAAGACTCACCATTTGGTTTCTTAGGTCGCTCATCTTGGAGTAAAACTCTCCAAATGTCTCATCCTCCAACATCTTAATTTCTTCAAATTTGGAAATCAACATTTGAAGTTTGGCAGATTTAACAAGTTTAGTACCTTCATATGTTGTTTCCAGAATTTGCCACGCTTCTTTAGTACGCTTCTTTAGTGGACTCACTATTTGAAATTCTTACGAATTCATATGGTGAGAGTGCTTGACAAAGAGCATGGAGGGCTTTGTCATTGGAAAGTCACGATTTTTTCTTAGGGACTAGTTTGAGAGTTGCATCAGCTGGCTTAGTCCAACCAGTTTCAACAATACTCCAACAGTCAATAGATCTTAAAAAGAACAGCATACGAGCTTTCCAATAGCCATAGTTCGTACCATCAAAGGCAGGAACAATATTAAGACTTTGAGACATTTTATAAAATAGAAGTCAAAAAATAACACTCAAGAATTGAATCTAAACAGAGTGTACCAAGCTTTGATACAAATTGAAAAATTAAATTAACTTCTAATATAAACAAGTGTGTGTGTGCACAAAGTGTTAACAAAATAATATCAATGAAGAATTTAAACAACACAAGAATTTTGTTAACGAAGTGGAAACTCGATATGAGAAAAACCACTCCGGGGTAGCCAAACCCAAGATATCCACTATTCAGAAGACACTAGTTACGAAGTAGTAACATTCACATACCCTTGATGCAGTGGTCGTACCTTGTACTATAACGTGTAGCCTAACATGAATGCCTCCCAACCAGGTCTCCTACTTGAAGGGCTCTTCAATGGAATCCTTTACCTTAGGGACAACTCCTAAGATAGACTTCAATACCGGTTTCTTGTTGTTCTCAAGCCTAAGGACCTCTATTTATAGGCTACAGGTTGAACTGAGCGTCTGGCTTGATAAAACCTAGGCGTCGTCTGGACGGTAGTCATAGGGCGTCTAGACGGACAACTGTGTGATCGGCTTTCCAAAATTTCACTGAAATTCTTTCCTGATTTTAGCCGCGTCCAGACGGTGGTGCCCTAACGTCCCGACGGTCGCACTTCCACTGTAAGTAATTTCCATATCAAGGCTTTGCGCGTCCTAACAAAGGGAATGGTCATCCGGACGGTTGATTTGATGTACGCAATTTTCCATATCTGATGCTCGCACGTCCAGACCAAGAGGACTGACGTACGGACGTCTGGATTTTGAATGTGATACTTGCCTTATGAATGAGCGCATCCAGACTGGATTCCACATCGTCCAGACGGCTGCAGCGAACTTCCCATATCTATGTTTTGGAAAGAAATCTCATAGCTTGTCGAACACTAAGTGTCATCCGGACGTGCTGCTAAAATGTTCGGACGGATGCAAGTTAGAATAGTTTGAAGCTTCTCAACACAGAAGAAGGTTCGGATGGAAAGTTCTCGCCATCTGAACGGTTGATGCTTTGGACAGTTGGGTGTCTGGACGGTATATCATGTTGTCCGGACGGCTGGTAGATAATCAAATTTTTCTGACTTGTAGATTGTACAGAATCTTCTGGATGCACTCTAAATAGCGGAATCCCTGTTTAAAAGCATCATTACAAATAAGTAATTTTGTCCAACAGAATGTGGCCAATTATGAACTAACAGAGAAATTAATTTTAACCTAGAGCCATTCTTCAGTTATATATAAATACTCGTTATTATCCAAAC
Source organism: Alnus glutinosa (assembly GCF_958979055.1). Classification (NCBI taxonomy): domain Eukaryota; kingdom Viridiplantae; phylum Streptophyta; class Magnoliopsida; order Fagales; family Betulaceae; genus Alnus; species Alnus glutinosa. The sequence goes on from NC_084887.1 coordinate 14,636,615, forward strand.
GAAAGTGGGGGGTGGAGGCGTGAGCCTCTTTTGTAGTATTTTCTTGCAATTTTCTCCTTTGTAAGTCTCTCATTTTTTTTATGTTTTTTTTTTTAAAAATTAAATTTAGTATTTTCTTTTAAGTGATAAGTAGCTAATTTTTTAACTAGGGTTGAGGATAAAACCTCACCTTTGAAGAGCAACAATATTTTTATGAGAGTTTATACTATCCGATTTTATTGGTTTTCATATTTCCAATGTTTTACTTCCTCTCAATTATTGAGATGATTTCTTGGATATCTATTGTGATTTCTGGATACATGTGATGATTTAAGATAGTTTCATTTAATTGATTGCTAGATTTTTCATTTATCAAAACATTGGATATTCATTGTGTTTGTTCTACGGATACATTTGATGATTTGGTTTAAACCGGGTATCTTTTGTGATTTGTGCACAGAACGGATTCATTGAACGATTTAATTAATTTTTAAAGCATAGTAGAACATACATACGATTTGTACGGTGAGAACTTAGGATATGTTTTGACGAACATGAGAATATGTTGCTGTGATTTGGGAGGAATGGATTCTAAAACCTTAGTACATTTTGTTTTGTTTTATTTTGTTTTCTTTTTCTTTTATTCACAAAGCCATAAAATTCTGAACTAGATTAAAATAGAATAAGTTTAAATAAAAATTACTTTTCGCAATGCAATTCCCTATGGATTCAACCTCGCACTTGCAAAACACTATATTAGAAAATACTATATTGCGAACAATTCGTGCGTTTACGAGTACTATTAAAATTTAAACATCAAGTTTTTGGTGCCGTTGCTGGGGATTTGTTTTGTTTGTGGAAATTGATTTTTGTTTAAATTGATTTTATTTTTCTACTAGTTTAGGTAGATTTTGTTTTATTCTTCTTCTTAGATTGTTTGTTTATTTTTATTTTTGCTTTACTGTCTAACCGAACAAAAAAAAAGAAAAAAAAGAAAGAAAGAGTTTTTTCATTGTTTTGAAGCTTTGGTGAGATGATCCACGGAATTGTGCTTGAGCACACCAACGCAAAGGGCACCACCTGCGGCAGTTCAGTAGTTGAAACTTTGCCAAAAAAAAGAAAAATTATTTTTGGTCTATTTTGTGAGTTTTTAAGTTTTAGTTTTTAATTTTTCTTTGTATTTGTTTTTGCTTCTGTGTTAATTTTCATTTTTTTTTCTATCTTGTAAAAAAAAAAAAAATTGCTAGTGTGATCTTACGGCGCTATCCAAGTGCCTAGGCAAGTTCTGGGGAGGAAAGTCTTGGGACTTAAGAGGTCCATGCGACCCCCCTTACTTTCCTGGGAACGAACCTGGGTCATTGGAGAATTTTGTCTACCCCACTTGTATTTTCTTTTAGTTAAATTTTAGTTTTCAAAAAAAAAAAAAAAAACACTTGGTTCATTTCTTTTGTGGGATATTTGCATGCTACAGGGTGCGAGTGAAGCATGGATTTTTATTTTGATAATGATAGTAATTTTTTTGCAAAACATGCTTCACCTAGTGGTAGGACACGTGCTCCAACCAACTACCCTTACAATTTCAACCCACATGAACAATGTTCATATTGCTTTGATCTTTATCATAGTCCTAGTAATTGTCCATCCTGGGGACAATTCTATAATTTTTCATATGAGCAAATGTACATAAATTTCTTTAGCCCGGGGTTAGATTATGATTCCAATGTTTACAATCTGGATTGGAGCAACCATTCTGATTTTTCATGGCAAGCTCAAGCCATGGGAAATTGTGGTTCCCAATTTCAGGAACTGAATCATCCTAAATATCTGCAGTTCGAAAACCAAGTCCTCCATTCTTCATCATATGATCCCCTTCCTCAAAAATCATCATTGGAAGATACGTTGAAGGAATTTATGGAGATAACTAGACAATCCACCATTCAAGTTCTACAACCAAAGTCGTCATTGGAGGATGCGTTTAAGGAACTTATGGAGAAAACTAGACAAACCATACAAGAGCTTAAGAATGTCACCATTCAAGCGCCATCACTAGAGCCATCATTGGAAGACACATTCAAAACTTTCATGCACTCAAATAGCCAAACCATGCAAGAGCTTAAGAATGTCACCATGGTCGATAGCTCAGTCATTCGAGAGATCGAAGATGCCACTATGGCCAACACTTCAGCAATTCAAAGGTTGGAAGGACAACTTAATCATTTGGTTGCTGAGTTAAACAGAATGGAGGAAGAAGAGCTTCAAGGTCAGTTGATGGCTGAAGGACACTACATGATTGATAAGGATGATTCCAGCAATTTTCATCATGAGCATGTCCAAGCCACCGCCACATTTAGCAGTGAGGTAGTTTTTGAGGGAATTGTTAATGAGCCAAGTCTGAGAGTTCCTTTTGGAGAGAGCTGTGATCAATTCGAATTCAACCTTGACTTGGTACCTGAGTAAGATGAGGCCTTATTGGATTCCACTCCTGAGATACGACCTGAGAATGGGGAAACCACTGAGATATCATTCCCTAACACATCTTTTTCAGTAGCTGAGGAGGAAGAGAAAGGAGAGCACTTGGCATTTGTTGAGCACCTAGAGCACACAGCGCCCCCGTCAAATCCAAATATGTCCAATGACAAGGAAGTGAGTACTGAAGCTCATCCCTTCATCACAATCCCTCTTGAGATATTTCATGAGCCCCAAGCTTCAGTTCTTCAATGTCTCAAAAAGCCATCTTCTACTAAAAGCCTCAAGAATCGATGCACACAAGGTCAAGAATCTAGGAACCATCGTCCTACGAAGATCCTTCGAAGCAAGCAAGTTGGCCACCTAAGAAGGCGACACATTCTACCAGAGGGATATCAAATTTTAAAGAAGAAATGGTGGATGGGATTGGTTGGACATCCACATGATCAGGGAAGGCGCTGTAAATTTTCTTTTCCCTTTTACTTTTTGTACATTTGATTTCTTTCATTTTTTATTTGATTTTTTTTTTACAGCAATTAACCTTTTGATGTTTGTTTTTATGAGAGAAATATTGCTGTTAGTTTTGTTGATAGGTGTTTGGTGTTTAAGATTGGGGGACTCCTGGCCTTTTTCACACCTCGGATATTCCTTCCCTTCTAGTAACGTATTTCTACACTACACATTGAGGACAGCGTGTAATTCAAGTTTGGGGGTATGGAAAAACTACTCTGTCTGTTTGTTTGTTTATTTTTAGTTGTCTTTCTGTTCTTAAAATTTTGAAAAAAAAAAAAAAACAAAAAACAAAGTTTGTTGTTGTCAAGTTTGAATTAAACCATAGTTGTGGTTTGCATTTTATTGGTTTGCTTCAAGTTTTGAACACATCATGTCATTAAGAATCTGAGTCTTTTGACTTATTTTTGGGCTAGTAAGATTTCACTTGTTTGAGTTGAATTATCACGAGCACATTAGTATGCAATCCGTGGGGTATGAATTTGTGCTTAATCATTGTGTATTTTTAGAATTGTTGGATGACCTATTGATAAATAACCTTGACTTGCAAGAATATATATATATAAAGAAGAATAAGATCATTTTGAGTTTTTCACTAAGTAACCGGGCCTCTTGCCTCACTAAGCATTGAGTGTTCGCGTCAAAAGGTGAGAATTTCAATTTCGTTGATTGTATGGCTAGTTTGACTCCATAGCGTTTTTGACTTGAGTAATTAAGCCCTTAGGGATGTTTCTACATCTAGTGCCCTAAGACTATCTGGTTTGGGAGTCATAGGCCCAACACTTGTTACATGAGTCATAGGCCCAACACTTGTTACTTAAGGGAGCCGAGCATTGCACAACCTACCAAAAAAAAACTATAAATAAAATAAAATAAAATAATTTGGATATCTTGCCTTGGTTGTTTCATTTGATAGGGATTCCAGTGATTTTTTGAGATACTTATCTTGAGATTAAAATGAAACCTCATGATTGTATGTTAATTTCACTCTACACTTTTGAGAACATGTGAAGTCTTAATTGTCCATTTATGAGTGATTCGATGTTGGATCCCCTGTTGATGTTGATGATGGTTGTTAGTATTTTGGCCTCATTCTGTGTTTGGACAAAATCACTTGTGTGTGTAAAGATGCTGTAAACAGGGATTCCACTATTCAGAGCACTCTCAGAAGACTTTACACTGCGAAGATTTTGGCTCCCTATCAGCCGTCCGGACAATCGAGCCATCCTTTCCAGACGCCCATCTGACCATTGTTCCATCCGTCCAGAAGATACCGTCCGGACTCCAGTCAGACCAAGCATCATCCGTCCGGACGAGGAACAATTCCGTTCGGACCCTCCACTGAGTCTAGAAGGTTCTATCCAGCTTGCATCCGTTCGGACGTCTCAACAGTTCGTCCGGACGCCTCTCGGTACTCGACCACTCTCAGATTCTTTCCAAGTTTCGATAAAGGAAAGGTCGATCAACCATCCGGATGATGTAGTATCTCGTCCGGATGCGCGTCTCCTTAAGGTAAGAATCGCAATTCAAATATCCCCGTCTGGACGTCTGTCAGCCTTGGTCCGGATGCGCGTGCAACTAAAATGGAAATTGCAGATTCGACTTCAACCGTCCGGACGATTGCCTCTCATGGTCCGGACGGGCGCATAACAGATATGGAAATTGCATGTTGAAGTTCATTCGTCTAGACGCTCATACCCCATGGTCCGGACGCGCGAAGCCTTATAAGGAAATTACTTGCAGCGGACGTGCGACCGTCTGGACGATGTGCCATCCCATCCGGATGCGGCTCTTAAACAGGAAAGATTTCTCAGCAAAATTTTCAGAAAATCCAGTCGCACAGTTGTCCTTCCGGATGGCGCCCAGCTATATTTTGCCTGACGCTCATTTGATCCCCCGGCCTATAAATAGAGGCCCCTGGGCATTGAGAACTGCGAGAATTCGGTATTGAATTCCACAACTGCTCAGAGACGTGATTTTTCCTTTGAAGCCATTGCAAGTGTGCTGTTGCTACGCTACATCTAAAGTCTATCTTAGGGGTTGGCCCTAAAGTAAAGGATTCCATTGAAGACCCCTTCAGGTAGGAGACCTGGTTGGGAAGCGTTCGTGTTGGGTTACACGTCAGAGAGCAAGGTACGTGTAATACCCCATATTTTAAGATATTGAATAAAATATCTTAAAATATGATTTATGATCTAATAATGACGTAAAAGAATAAATATGAATATTTATGAAAATAAATATTCATTTATTAAGAAGCATTTATAGTTTGAGTTTAATAAAAGTTCAAATTGACCTTAAACTTTGGAATATTGGAAACAGGGTCAAACAAACTCCGTTTTGGTTGATTCAAAATCCAGAATGCTCATCTCAAAGTCCTCTAGCTACCCTCCAAATTTCATAACTTTTGGATTCCATTTAGTACCCGAAAACATCTGGAAAAAATTATACCTCTGAATAGGACGAAAATTAATATATAATCTTGTGGGCCCATTTTATTACCACATGATCAAATCAGCCCAGCCCATGACGGCCCAGCTCGCACATGTAAGCCCAGTTCACACATACACACAGCTTCGTTAGTTAGAGGAAAACAGCAAACTAAGTTTCCAAAGTTAGAAACTAACTCCCATTTAGATATAGATAAGAGATATTAAGCCATATTCTTATCTTATAATCATTGTTGAAACACCTGTGTATCATCTATCCGTAGATTGTTTTTCTGTTGGGTTGATCTTCACCGTTCGGGTCTCCTATAAAAGGAAGCTTGGAGATGGGTGTTCCTCACACCAAGCTGAAAGCTTCTTCCTCTTGTCGACTCTCTCCATTTTTAGTGTAGTGCAGAAATCAGAAAAAAAGCTCTCTTCTCTCTTTCTGCTTCTCTCTGTTGGCACAGCAAGCAGTAAGAGCACCCCAAAGAACCCATCCTCTTCTTTGTATACAGAAGGAAACCAGAAACTCTTCATCTTCTATGTTTCTCTTCCAACCCGCAGCAACTCTCTCCTTCCTTCTTCTTTCTTCTCTGTTCTCCTTCTTTCCCGTTCTTCCCTTTACTCTCTCTTGCTGAGAGACACAGGGAGACTGAACGAGAGAGTGAGAGACCGTGAGATGGAGAGAAGGAACTGAGTAGGAGACCCAGAAACCTTCCCCCTCCTTCAATCGGTGAAGAAACCAAAACAGAGCAACAACTCATTCCTTCTTAAAGCTGCAGAAAAATCTTCAAAGAAAAATCAAACCTCTTGCTCTCTCTCTCACCGTAAGTCTCTCCCTTTAGTCCTTTGTTTTTCTTCCCCTGTGTGTGTGTTCGGCGGGTTAAAAAGAGAAGAAGAAAAGGAACAAAAAGGATAATAAAAGCATGAAGTGTCTAGAAAAAGACAAAAAGAAATAGAAGCTCTCTTTCTCACTGTCTATAATCTCTCCCAACCGGGTATCTATACAAAATATATAATCTAGTGATATATTTGGTAAGTTATTTATAAGGTTTTGTTTTAATGTTTTATAAGTGTCGTTAAAGAAAGCTAACGTTATAAGTTGTGTTTTAGACGAGGCTTTTCAAGTGGCGCAAATGATTTATAAATCACACTGTTATAATGTTCGAGTAAAAAATCACTATTTTACGAAAGCGTTGTTACGCCGTCCAAATATTTTAAAGTATTTTAGGTGTTATTAATACTAGTGCTGTTATTCTGCCCGGATTTTATAAGAATAAAATAAGGTTTTTATGTTTATTTGATATAAAAATAAATATATATGATTTTTAATATTAAAGCTTTTATAATGCCATTTTAACTAAAATTGGTGTTTTGGTCATTATCTATAAATAATGTTATAATGCCCACATGAAATATGTGGCATTATAATTAATCAATTTTATATGTCGTGTTAATGTTCAAGCGAAAATAGGAGATAATATTTAAATAGGATTAAAATGTATATTTAGTGAATTATGCTAATTTACTATTGTCTGTATTAAATTATATTGCAGTGATTATATCTGTAAACATTTCTTGAAGCCAGAAGAATTGCTGTGAGTATTTCTTACACACTGAGGATGATACGTGTTGTGGTTTTTGATTATGTGTTGAAGTTTGCTTTATTTAATTGTATGCATATGGTTTGACATTTTATATGTTTAACATGCTCTGGTTGGAATTATGTAAATGATGTTTGCATAATCTGAGTTATAAATGGGTTAATAAAAAGACTGGAGGTTTAGGTACCAAGGCGTCAGTGATTGAGGAGACCAATGGATGAACTGAGGTTTACAAACCAAGGCGTCAAGTAATTGACTAGACCAACGGGTAAACCGAAGTTTAGGTACCAAGGCATCAATTCACTAATAAGACCGACGGATAAACCAAAGGTTGAAGGATTAATAATAAAGCGGGTGAGCATAGGCCACCAGAAGGAGCATAGGCCCCTGAGAGATTTAATGAAGCATAGGCTTCCATTAGTAAGCATTGACCATAGGCTCATAATGAAAGAAGCATAGGCTTCAATCTAACGGAGCATAGGCTCATAATAAGCAAAGCATAGGCTTCAAATTGATGGAACATAGGTTCAATTAAGGTTAAAGTAAGAAGTATACAAGGTTGTGCATGTATTTATATAACTGTCATCATTTGATTCCTTAGTGTACTTTTAAATAATGCAGTATTTCACTGTGGTCAAGGACTGTTGACTCACTTGACCACAGCATGAGATTGTGGTGATAACTGCAATCTCATGCGAGTTTTTGCAGGGTGGATCAAAGGTCAAGACTATTGGAATAATTATTTTTATATGAAATATTTGTTATGTTGGAGAAGACAATAATTATGTATTTATTAAGTGCCGCATGTGGCACATATGTTATTATTTTGGATGTAATTATTATATCAGAACAAAAGGTTATTATTTTTATAAATTGAGATTATCTAGTCAGCTCTGATGTGTCATTGTTAAAGAAAAATTATATTCCGCTGCTAATTTATAACTCTGATGAGTTAGTAATGTCACGTGGAAATCGAAAAATTTTCACTTACACTTTTTGTAAAAGCGGGGCGTTACAGTACGACCACTGCATCAGGTATATGTGAGTGTTACTATCTTGTATCTAGCTATGTCTTATTAATAGTGGAATTCCTGGGTTTGGCTGCCCCGGAGTGGTTTTTATCTTGATTGAGTTTCCACTTCGTCAACAAAAATCTCTGTGTCTTTTACTCTCCTCTGTGCTTATTTTTGTTGACACTTTGCGCACACACTTGTCTTTTTATTTAGAAGTCAATTTCAATTTTCAATTGGTATCAGAGCTTGGTACACTCTGTGTAGATTTAATTCTTGAGTGTTATTTTTTTTGACTTCTATATTATGTCTCAAACTCTTAATTATGTTCCTACCTTTGATGGTACGAATTATGGCTATTGGAAGGCACGTATGCATTTCTTTTTGAAATCTATTAACTGTTGGGGTATTGTTGAAACTGGTTGGACTAAACCAGAGGATGCAACACCTAAACTAGCTCCTTAAAAGAACGCACGTCTTTCAAATGATAAAGCGCTCCATGCTCTATGCCAAGCACTTTCTCCATCTGAATTCGCGAAAATTTCAAATTGTGAATTAGCCAAAGAAGCATGGCAAATCTTGGAAACAACATATGAAGGCACGAAACTTGTTAAATCTGCTAAACTTCAAATGTTGATTTCGAGATTTGAAGAAATTAAGATGTTGGAAGAAGAGACGTTTGGAGAGTTTTACTCCAAGATGAGTGACCTAAGGAACTCCATGGTGAGTCTTGGGAAACCTATCTCGGATGTAAAACTCATCAGAAAAATTCTAAGATCTTTGCCTGAGCGTTTCAGGATCAAGGTGACCACCATTGAGGAAAGTAAGGATCTTGAGGAAATGAAGATTGAAGAGCTGGTAGGATCTCTTCAAACATATGAGCTGTCTCTACCCCCGGTCAAGAAGCTGTCTCTACCCCCGGTCAAGAAGTTGAAGACCATTGCCCTAAAGGCTTCCAAGAAGAATGTAGAAGCCTCATCTGAAGATGACTCCAAGGATGAAGAAAAAGTTGTGGTTATGTTAACCAAGAATTTCAGAAGACTAATGAAAGATGATCGGTTCAAGAAGAAGTTTTATGAAAGAGTAAAGAAACCTCCTAAAGAAGCTGAACCTGAGGAAGAAGAGAACAAAGACCCCAGAGGACCCCGATATTTTGAATGCTCAGGCTTTGGGCATATCCGGGATGATTGTGGGAATCTTAAGAAGGGCAAGGGGAAGGCATACAACGTGACTCTCAGTGATGAGTCAGAAGAAGATGCTCCAGAGTCTGAAAAATTTCTGGCCTTTGTAGGCCCACATGTTGAAGAAGAAGACTCGTATTACTCGGAGCATAGTGATAATGGGGAAGAGCTCAAGGAAGCCTACAAGATACTCTACCTAGAGTATGAGAAGCTGAAGGAAGGCCGTAAGCAGCACCTCTATGATCTGAATAGCCTGCAAACTGAAAAGAGTTCATTGCTGCTTAGAGTACAAGGACTCTAGGAAAAACTACTAGAGACACAGCTACAGCTAGAGAGAGTCACTAATGAGAAGCTGACTCGTGTGTTGTCTATCCAGAAGATCCCAACTGACAAGACTAGTCTCGGGTATGTAGCTTCCTCTACTGATGCTCCTTCTTCCTCAAAGACTGTGTTTGTGAAGCCTACAATCTTAGAGCCTCCTCCCACTGTTGAAGATAAAGGAAAGGACAAGGTCAACGATGATGTTCCAGGCACTCAGGAGCCTCATTCCATCAGAAGACCTCCTATATGCCACCATTGCAGTTTAAGTGGGCATGTTCATCCCGAGTGCTCTCTCCTAAAAGCACAAAAGGCCAAAGCCAAGAAAGAAGTGCCCAGACAAGCTCATCATGGCACTAGACCTGCGGCCCAGCATCAGACTCCATGGCATCAGGCACCTTATCAAGCACCATGGACACAAGTACCAAGGCATCAAGCTCATCAATATCAAGCACCTTGGTCTCATGATCCTTGGGTCCAGGCATCTCAGCATCAGTGGCCTTAGCAACGGTTTGCACCAGCCAAGCACCTTAGAAGGCCACAGAAGGTGGAAGCAGATCAACACCACAATGAGCCACCTATCTGGATGCAGAATATGATGGAGTGGATGATGACGTCATACCAGCAACCACCCACAGGAAGGCTAGCTTGGATCAAGAAGGACCGTCACCCCTTGAGGGGGAACAGACGCACCTAGCAGGTTTGGGTGTTCATGCCTAGGATTTGGTTCCTAATCCTATGGCATCAAGTTTCATTGCTTATTTTTGTTGTTATATTGGCAATCTAGGAGCCAGTGGTACATTGCTTTTGCCCCCTATATTTTTTTTTTGAGATCTTTGCAGGGGTTTATTGGGGAAGACAGAAAAAGCAGGTCGAGCGACTGTTTTTTTGTACTGGCATCATCAGGTTTGATCTTGCCTTGCATATGATGTTTTTTCCATATTGCATTTTTTTTAATAAAATATTAAAAAAATAAAATTGGAGAGAATTTCCAGGATATTCTTAATAATGACAGCAGGTCTTATGGCGCGTTTTTGTGCATTATGTTAGCCCCATGGAGTCAATCCAATTATGTTGCAAATATTTTGTTGATAACAAATTATATCTTGTTGCTCAAATGTATTTACTTCAAGTATGATAGTTGCAAGAAATATTTGAGTACACATTCTCAAAGGACCAAAAAGAATCAAAGGCATTTGGAAATCAAAGCAAGAAGCCCTTAAGCACTGAAGAACTCAAGATTGAAGAATCTTTATTTTATTAGGGTATTATTGTAAAGCTCCTATATGATTGAACTCCTGAGGCTCCTTACTCTAGAATGACCTTAGGACCCATCATACATTGCATACATAAGTTTTTGAAATACAAAAATGCATTGGACTTAGGTTTCTTTGAAAACTTAGCTTGCAATAATTCTTGTCTTTGAAAATTTGATTTCAACTTTGAAAAATTAGCTAGCAATAATTCTTGTCTTTAAAAATCTGATTTTAACTTTGAAAAATTAGCTAGCAACAATTTCTGACTTTGAAAATCGGAATGCAAATTTGAAAAATTAGCTAGCAACAATTTATGACTTTGAAAATCTTGTTACAACTTTGAAAATTTGATTCCAAATTTGAAAAATTAGCCAGCAACAATTTCTGACTTTGAAAATGTGATTGCAACTTTGAAAATTAGCTAGCAAAATTCAAATTCTCTCCAACGGTTATATTCTTCCTAGAACTATAAATACATAACCTTAGCTCTCATTTTATACATCAATCAAGTGAGAAACAAACAAGCTTAGAACTCAAAGCATTCTTTCTTTTCAATATTCAAGTTCATTTGAGCCCTGCAAGTTCAATTCATACAAGAGTTCTAGTGAGAGATATTGTTGTAAAAGCTTTATTTGTATATCCTTCTCAAAAAGAAGAAATTGTCATTGTGAGAGAAATCTCAAATCCTATCCACAATCAATTGTGTCAAGAGGGTTGGTGTGACCCTTGTGAGGTGTGAAGGAGATTTTCTACCTTGTGAAGAAGACTGGTGTACTCTTGGTGTGTAAAGGTTTGAACTCCACCTGCAAGGAGTTTGGTTTAGAGGATTGAAATCTCAAGTGGTGTGCTTGGGGAGTGAATGTAGGTCAGGTAGACCGAACCACGATAAATCACCGAGTTTAAATCTCTCTCTCTCTCCCTATCTCTCTTTTTGTTCTCACATTTATATTCTCTACATTATACTGCATCTTATGTTGTTCTAAATTCTTAACTCAATATAATTTTTATTAAAAGAAAAGTTTGCCATCAACCCTATTCACCCCCCTCTAGGGTTGATTATCTGGGCAACACATTATTTTGAAATCTAGAGCCGAGAGAGACGTGAAGAGAAGCACAAAATGAAGAAACTAATTCTTTCCAAACATGGCGGCAAAGAAACACCACACATTAACATGAGCTGTCATGATATGCTCCTAAAAGTGCATGGCTGCCATTACGAAGGAAATAATCAAGGAAGGAATTTTGCGCCGAACTAAAAGAGACACGCGTGATTCTTTTCTCTATATCTAGCAGCATCGAGAGAGTGCATTAAGACCGAACACACATATGTAGAACCAAATCAAAACTTCACTTCTTTCCGAACCTGGCGCACAGCACAGAAAGACACACAAACCAAGAGATTTCTTTCCAAATAAAGAACCAGCAAACACGTGGATGTGTGGAGGCATTTTAAGTGTATTATATATTCCTAAACCTACATCAGACGGGCATGGGATATCTTCAGTCTTCACACGTTTCTCCAAGCTGGCAGTAGATGAGAAACGATTTTTCTTCTCCAACTCATTCTTTCCATAAACTGGCACAAGATTCCTTCTATGCATTGAAGCAGCAGCTGGAGCGTGAGTGATACAATACACATATTCTTTCCAAGGCAAGACCCAGCCATGCATGTGAACTAGAGAATGTTTTCTTAAGGGAGGAGAACCGAACCCATGGAGATTTTGGAATAGCCAACTGGCAACATAAAACACCCGAAGGAAAGAAAGCACCAAAAGAAACACGTATTTTCTACAAGATTTAGGAACCGAACCGAGCAAGACACAGCACCAAAACTAAAGGAAAGAAAGCACCAAAGGAGCATGGCAAAATTTCAAACCAGCAGCACCTTCCATAACTGGCAAACCAAAGAAGACAAGAAGGTGTTATGGATAACCTATGTTATTCCTTATCCTGGCCTGGAAAGTTTGTGTGTGCCGCAAGATGTACGTAGAGAAATCAAGTGCGGGGTAGATGTGTCATTTAGAGAAATTAATTCTAACCTAGAGCCATGCATCAGCTATATATATATGCACATTATTCTCCAAACAATAGCAGGGGAGGGGGGGGTGGAGGCGTGAACCTCTTTTGTACATAGGCAGTAGTTGGCTTCATTTGTAGTATTTTCCTGCAATTTTCTCCTTTGTAAGTCTCTCATTTTCTTTTTGTTTTTTTTTTTTTAAAATAAAATTTAGTATTTTCTTCTTAGTGATGAGTAGCTAATTTTTTAACTAAGGTTGAGGATGAAACCTCACCTTTGAAGAGCAACAATATTTTTATGAGAGTTTATACTATCCGATTTTCAATTATTGAGATGATTTCTTGGATATCTATTGTGATTTCTAGATACATGTGATGATTTAAGATAGTCTCATTTAATTGATTGCATGGATTTTCATTTATCAAAACATTGGATATTCATTGTGTTTCATTCTAGGATACATTTGATGTTTTGGTGTAAACTGGATATCTTTTGTGATTTGTGCAAAGAACAGATCCATTGAATGATTTAATTAATTTTTGAAGCATAGTAGAACATACATAATATTTGTACGGTGAGAACTTTGGATATGTATTGACGAACATGAGAATATACTGCTGTGATTTGGTGGGAATGGATTCTAAAACCTTAGTACATTTTGTTTTGTTTTATTTTATTTTATTTTATTTTTCTTTTTTTCACAAAACCTCAAAATTCGGAACTAGGTTAAAATTGAATTTGTTTAAATAGAAATTAATTTTCGCAACGCAATTCCCTGTGGATTTGACCTTGTACTTGCGCAACACTATATTGCAAACGATTCGTGCACTTGCGAGTACTATTAAAATTTGCACATTACTAGCCATATACAAAATATACATCAAAAGTGAAAAATAAATAACTTCTAATTTACCGTAGGTGTGTGTACAATGTGTAACAAAATATTGTAAATGCAGAATTTAAATGACACAAATATTTTTTGTTAACGAAATGGAAACTCAGTTAAGAGAAAAACCACTCCGGGGTAGCAAATCCTGGAAATCCACTATCAGAAATCAAAGCTAGTACATAGACAGTAACACTCACATACCCGATGCAGTGATCGTATCTAGCACTCTAACACGTAACCCAATGTGAACGCCTGCCAACCAAGTCTTCTACATGAAAGGGGTCTTCTATGGATTCCTTTACCTTAGGGCTTCTCCCTAAGATAGACTTCAATTGTAGCACAGCAACAATACATAATGTTAGTTTTTGTGTTGGCTACATTCTGTTGGACAAAATCACTTCTATGTAATGTTGCTGCTTTCACAGGGATGCTGCTTTATCCAAAGTCTACTCTTCAGCTATGTTCTTCAAGAAGATTCTGTGAAGTTTGTAAGGAAGTTCATTTTGGTTCCCTGTCAGCCGCCCGGATGACATGGTATTCCGTCCGGACGCTCATCAGTCAGCAACATCCGTCTGGACGACGTGGTATTCCGTTCGGACACTCTTCTATCAAAGCATCATCCATCCGGACGACGAGAACTTTCCGTTCGGATGCCCATCAGTGTTTATAAGCTTCAAAAAGTTCAAGGTTGCATCCGTCCGGATGTAATGGCAAATCGTCCGAACGCTATTCAGAGTTCGAGAAGAAACCAGCGTTCAAGTGCATCTGTCCGGACGACGTGACAATAACGTCCGGACGCCATTCAGTGCTTGACATGTATTAGGGTTTATGCCTCAAGACACAGTTATGGGAAGACAACTGCTACCGTCCGGACGATGTGTGATCCCGTCCGGACGATGTCCTCTATAAGGCAAGACGTGCATACAAAGTTCAACCGTTCGGAAGTCAGTCTTCATGGTCCGGACGATCAAGCCTAATTATGGTAATTATGTGCAGCTAAAGTGCAACCGTCCGGAAGCGGCCTTGTTATGGAAGCTTTCAGTGCTATTTTGGAAAGGTGGTTGCAGTTGACCGTCCGGACACCCTCCGGTATTTTGATCATAACTTTTTACTCAAATATCGGATTGGGACAAAATTGGCATCGTTAGAATGCTAACAAAAAAGATGTAAATGGACTATCTGAATAGTCAATAGAAGCCTCTGGACGGCCCCCATACGGACGGAAACATCTTGCGTCCAGACGGCCTTACGAAAATTCTAGAATTACTTTCTAGACAAGGAAAAAGTTTCCCGTCTGGACGGCCAAGGCACCCGTCCGGACGCGCCTGCCACAAACTCCATTTTTTATTCGATTTAGGTCTTCTAAAGCCTATAAATATGGGGTTCTAGGCATGCATTCAACACAGAATTCAGTGGTGAATTCCTTACAGCTTAGAGAGGGTGTTTAAGGAAATATTGAAGATCTGCTAGCTCTCTAGCTTTTGCCAGTGTGTGATTTGATCAGCTGTGAAGTCTATCATAAGGGTTAACCCTAAGGTAAAGGATTCCATTGAAGACCCCTTCAGGTAGGAGATCTGGTTGGGAGGCATTCGTGTTGGGTTACACGTTAGAGAGCAAGGTACGATCACTGCATCAGGGGTATGTGAGTGTTACTACTTTGTATCTAGTCTTGTCTTCTGAATTGTGGATTCCTGGGTTTGGCTACCCCGGAGTGGTTTTTCTCTTAATTGAGTTTCCACTTCGTTAACAAAAATTCTTGTGTTATTTATTTTCTGCATTATTTTGTTAACACATTACGCACACACACTTGTGTTTATTTTAGAAGTCAATTCCTATTTTTCAATTGGTATCAGAGCTGGTACACTCCGTTGAAATGATTTAATTCCTGAGTGTGGTCCTCATCTCTTGTGACTTCTATTTTTTGATTATACCTTTTATCATGGATTTCTCTCAATTATCTGAAGAAAATCATGGTATTGAGCTCTCTAAAGTTTTTTCTAAAATAGATAAAATTGTTTCTCCAAAAGAGCTCAAAAAGGTGAAGCAAGAAAAAGAGTCTTTGATTGTTCAGTTATCTGAATCACAAGCTTTGATTGACTCTTTGAAATCTGAGAATACCATGCTGTATAACATTATTGATACACTTGAGAATAACTTAAAAAAATCCGAGGATCTCTTGAAAAAATTCTCAAGTGATAGTTTGAAAAGCATGCTACGTATTCATTCAGATATTTCGAACAAGCATGGTTTGACTGCTGATTTAAGTACTTCTACTTCACATGCTTATGATTCTGAATTAGATTTTGTTGATAAAAAGCCTGTGATAGTAGATGCAGCTTGTTCTGAAAATTCTTGCTTAAATAACTGTGTGAAGCTAAAATCCAAAGATACAGGTACACAAGTTCATGGTAAGTTTGTCCCTACTTGTCATAATTGTGGGAAGATTGGTCATATTAGGACAAATTGTTATTTGTTGAAATCCCATAAGCCTTGGATTAAGAAGGATGCTCTGAGGAAAAGTGAAGTTGAAGATTCTTCCTCAGTAAAATATGTCCCTCCGCATAGGAGACATATAAAAGGTAAGGGTAATGTTATTTGTAAGAATGCTAATCATAATTCTACAAAGAATATCAACCAGCATTCAAACATAAGAAGCTTGCCCACCTGTCATCACTGCGGCATCACTGGTCACATCCGACCCAAATGTCCACAGCCTCTGGCTCAGAAGTCGAAGGTTCAGAAGAAGCTGCCAACAAGAGCTACATCAGGCATTCTACCTCCTACGGCTCTTCAATCTCCATGGCATCAGCAGAAGTTTGTTCTTGCCAATCAGAGTGGCAAACCAAGGAAAAACAAATCAAGGTGCTACAAGAGAAAGCCGCAGAAGCCCAATGGCAACCATGGCTATGAAGGATTACTGAGCCTAATACAAGGTATGCTAAGGAGTATGGCCAACGTGGACATGACCTGCAAACCATCTCCACAGGTTAAGCAGGTATGGGTCAAGAAGGATAAAACCATTCACCTCTTGAGGGGGAGTCGACTCACCTAGTAGGTGATGTCTCCCATGCCTAGGATTTTGGTTCCTAAATCCTTGTGCATGTCAGCTATGTTTGCATTGCATTGTCTATCTTGTCATGTCTTATTCATGCTTTGCATTCTGTTTGAGGAACCGTTTATTTTATCCCCCATATTTCCTCTTGTTATCTTGAGAAACTTCTGCAGATATTTTTTTTGGGGGATGACAGTTAAAAGCACGACGGGCGGCTGCTTTTCTGTTTTGGTATTTCCAAACTCATTCTCCATGAGGACATGTTTGGTTTTACCTTACATGCTGTGACTAGATGTGATTTCCTTTTCCATAAACATGTTCTTGTTGTTTTTGTGTCTCATTTTGTTTTTCAGATATTGCATGTGTTTTTGCCTGATATCTCAGTTCATTGTACATTGATTAAATATGCTTATATATGATTGAGAGTTTATGCATGATATCTGCTAAGTTTTCCTGTTGCATTTTAATGATAGATAGTTACTTTCCTCACGCAATGAAAATGTACACTATCCAAGACTCCCCTAAGGTACATATTTCCTTCTCTGACTTTTTGTTTCTAGAGATTCTGGATAAAAAAAGAGGTTTTTGATAAGATGGCCAAATTGACCAGATGATAGTTGAACCTAGAACCTAAATATTCTGGCATTCTCTCTAGATTGCAGCATCACAATCAAGCAGTAATTCTTTAGTTTTTCTGTGCTATATGCTTACATTCACTGCTTCTATGCCAAAATAAGCCTTGTCCTTCATGGTGCAAGTAAAATTTTACATTGTCCTTCATGGTACAAGTAAAACAATTGGGTGCTGCATCTTAGGGGCAGTGTATCAGATGACGGTGGCTAGGCCCTAGTAAGATAAGGTTTGACTTTTGACTAATCTTTCATTGATTTTCTCTCTTGTCTAGAAAATCTAGTTGCTTTTTGTCATATCAGTTAAATTCATACCTTTTGGGAAAAGTCTTCACACACACACACACACGCATTGCATGAGTTGAGTAATCTATTTAAAATTTCTATCTACAGGGAGATTTGTGCTTATTGAATACTTAACTCTCATTTATATCTTTGCATATTTTTGTAATGCTATTTGACTGTTTTATCAGTTGATTATACATGTGTGTTCTGAAGCTAACTTTAGGGAAAAATATTTCTCTGCAAATTTTTCTCCAGGTTCAGATTTTCAGTGTGAAGCATCCGGACGGACCTATTCTTACGTTCGAATGAGCGCAGTATTGTTGTAAGCTGTCCTTGCATCTCCTTCTCTGCCATACACACATCTTTACATTTTTATTGATTTATCATTGCATGTTGTGTGTTTTTCTCGTGGATTTCTCCCAAGATTTTGGCATTCTTTGCACATCTCTTCTCATCCCATGATCTTCATTGTGTCTTCCATTATTCTTTTAAGTTTTTTTGTGCTTTTAGAATATTGGAATATTTGTTGGGATATTTTCTTGAGATAGTGTGCATGAAAATCCTATTATGTCTGTTTGTTGGGTTGATATTGATATATCTGGGTCATTTGGATTGCGATCTTTGTTTTTGTAATTCTTGGGCATCCAATTGACAGCTGTCATAATACCACTTTCTTTTGGGACTAACAGGATCTAATATTTCTTTGTGGTGTTATTTTTGGAAATATTTCTGTTTAAATCTTTTTAGGAATATGTTGTCCAGCAGCTCCCAACACAATATCTGACAGATGGATCCTTTGGAAAACTAATCGTTGTTGAAGTCGGATGTTCAAATTCCAAAGATCTCAGGATTAAGATGAGCTTTTTCCCCTAGCTCATGGAGAGCCTTCCGTAGCATTCTGTCAGATCTATATCAGTTAGAGGTTCAATGGTGAATCTCCTCATTTATCTAGCAGACCAGTTGCTTAGAGGATGTCAATCTGCAGATAATCAATTTCAGACTTTGCCAAATCAAGAGATTGAAGATTTTTCAGTCCAAGGTTCCCGGCTTCTGGAGCTAGAAGCCGAAGTAGTACAAATCCAGCTTTTAATACGGTTTGCTTTCCGTTACTTGATTTCAGTGGATCAATAGGATTTGGTACTTGGAGGATTTTTGTTCCTCTCTTTTGGGCCACTTGCAGACTCTTCTCTAGAGTCCAAACGACAGCAAATCTCGTCCGAACGGTGTGTCCCGGCTAATGACGTGACACTACGTGTGTGCACGTCTAGACGTTTTACTTGTCTTCTCTGAACAACCCCAGACTTAAATGCATAACTGAGCCCTTTTGGCTCATTTCTCTAATTTTCTCTTCTTCTACACGTTTTCCTTTGATCCACGAAGATCCAAGGGTCCAAACTCAAATCCGACTTCAGAAACATGATCTATGCGTTAGGATCTACGTTTTGACCGATTGTTTTGAGGTAAATCACTAAACTCATGTTTTTGAGATTTTTGGGTGAAATTTTGTAAATGTGAGTTTAATTGCAATGACCCATAGTTTGATTTTGGGATAAAAATCCTACTAGAATATTTTATGGACAAAATAATAATCTCTGAAAAATTAAAAAGACTTCTAATTTTAACAAGTGTGTGTGAACAGTGTGCATCAAAATATTAAATACAGAAATTAAAGGATACAAATATTTTGTTGAAGAAGTGGAAACTCAATTAAGAGAAAAACCACTCTGGGGCAGACAGACCCAGGATATCTACTATTCAGAAGACAAAGCTAGTTACAAAGTAGTAGCACTCACATACTCCTGATGTAGTGGTAGTATCTTGAACTCTGACGTGTAACCCAACATGAACGCCTCCCAACCAGGTCTCCTACCTGAAGGGGTCTTCAATGGAATCCTTTACCTTATGGCGAACCCCTTAGGTAGACTTCATAGTTGATCAAATCACACACTGGCAAAAGCTAGAGAGCTAGCAGATCTTCAATATCTGCCTAAACACCCTCTCTAAGCTATAAGGAATTCACCACCGAATTCTGTGTCGAATACATGCCTAGAACCCCTTATTTATAGGCTTTAGAAGCCCTAATTTGAGTCAAAAATTGAGTCTCTAGCATGTGTGTCTAGACAGCAGCCTTGGGCGTCCTGACGGGCTACTGTTTCCGTGTCCAAAACACAATTCTGAAGAATTCTTGAATTTTGGCATGCCCGTCCGGACGCTTGATGTTTCGATCCAGACGGGGACCGTTCGGACAATTATAATGGCCATCCAGAACAGTAATTTATAGCACTTTTCATTAGCTTTCCAATGAACCCAATTTCGTCACAATCCGATATTTGAGTAAAAAGTTATGACCAAAATACCAGAGGGTGTCCAGACGGCTTAACCGAGCGCCCTGACAGTAAACTGCAACTACCTTTCCAAAATAGCACTGAAACCTTACATAATAAGGCCGCATCCGAACGGTGTTGCCGTAGCGTCCGGATGGTTGCACTTCGGCTGCATGTAATTACCATAATAAGGCTTTGAGCGTCCGAACCCTAAAGGCTGATGTCCGGATAGTTGAACTGGTGCATGCAATTTCCATATATGATGCTTGATAGTTGAACTGGTGCATGCAATTGAACTTTGTATGCACGACTTGCCTTATGAGAACATCGTCCAGATGGGATCACACATCGTCTGGACGGTTACAGCCATCTTCCCATAACTGTGTCTTGAGGCTGAAACCCTAATGCTTGTCAAACACTGAATGGCGTCCGGACGATATAGCCACGTCGTCCGGACGGATTCACTGGAACACTTGGATCTTCTCGACCTCTGAATAGCGTCCAGACGATTTTCCATTACGCCTGAAAATATGCAAACTCGAACTATTCGAAGCGTCTAGACACCGATGGGCGTCCAGGCGGAATGTTCTCGTCGTCCGAACGGATGTTGCTAACTGAAGAGCATCCGATGAAATGTTCTTGTCGTCCGAACAGATGCTGCTGACTGAAAAGCATTCGGACGAAATACCACGTCGTCCGGACGGATGCAAGGGAATCGAACTGACTGATTTGAATTCTGCACAGAGTCTTCTTGAAACTCATAACTGAAGTGTTGACTCTGAATAAAACAACATCCTTGTGAAAGTAGCAATATTACATAGAAGTGATTTTGTCCAACAGAATGTAGCCAACACAAAAACTAACAAACTCCCCCTTTGGCTATTCTGGAATAAAAATCACTTGACCTGTTAAAAATACAATCCCGGTCCAAATCAAAAATTACTCCCTTTTTTTTTCTCACAAAATGACAAAGGGTAAAATAGAGTAAGAAGAATAAAATCATACAAAAATTACTTCCCCTAAGTGTCTCAGAAGTACAAGGGTAAACAGAGTAATAGTATCCACCGACAAAAAACGTTTTAAAATCCAAAACAATAGGAAAATAGAGAAGAGTTTGCAAGTGGCCCAAAAGAGAGGAACAAAAATCCTCCAAGTACCAAATCCTGTTGATCCACTGAAATCAAGTAATGGAGAGAAATCAGTATAAAAAGATAGATTTGTACTACTTCAACTTCTAGCTCAGGAAGCCGGGAACCATGGACTGAAAAACCTTCAATCTCTTGATTTTGCAAAGCCTGAAACTAGTTATCCGCAGATTGACATCCTCTAAGCAACTGGCCTGGAAGATAAATGAGGAGATTCACCATTGAACCTCTAACTGATAAAGATCCGAGGGAATGCTACGGAAGGCTCTGCATGAGCTAGGGAAAAAGCTCATCTTAATCCTGAGACCTTTGGAATTTGAACATCTGACTGCAACAACAATCAGTTTTCCAAAGGATCAATTTGTCAGATATTGTGTTGGGAGCCGCTGGATGTCATATTCCTGAACCATAACCAACTAGAAATATCTCCAAAAATACCATTAGATCCTGTTAGTTCCAAAAATAATGTGGTGTTTAAGATGGCTGTCAAATGGATGCCAAAGAAAAATATAAGCAATGCAGCTATTCATAAGGCATAAATATATCAAGATCAGCCCAGCACACAGACAATAAAGGATGTTTATGCACATTATCTCAAGAAAATATCCCAACAAATATTCCAATATTCTAAAAGCACAAAAACTTAAAAGAATAACGGAAGACACAATGAAGATCATGGGATGAGAAGAGATGTGCAAAGAATGCCAGAATTTCTGGAGAAATCCACGAGAAAAACACACAACATGGCATGATAAATTAATAAAAATGCAAAGATGTGTGTACCTGTAGAGATCCCGTCAGGACATGTCACTTAACCATCCGAACGGCTACTGCTAGGACAGCATACAACAAGACTGCCCTCGTTCGGACGTAAGAATAGGTCAGTCCGGATGCTTCACACTGATAATCGAAAACTTGAGGAAAATTTGCAGAAAAATATTTTTCCCTAAAGTTAGCTTCAGAACAGGCATATATAATCAACTGATAAAGCAGTCAAATAGTGTTGCAAAAATATGCAAAGATATAAATAAGAGTTAAGTGTTCAATAAGCACAAATTTCCCTACAGATAGAAATTTTAAATAGATTACTCAACTCATGCAATGCGTGTGTGTGTGTGTGAAGACTTTTCCCAAAAGGTATGAATTTAACTGATATGACAAAAAGCAACTAGATTTTCTAGACAAGAGAGAAAATCAATGAAAGATCAGTAAAAGGTCAAACCTTATAAATTACTAGGGCCTATCCACCCTCATCTGATACACTCCTCCTAAGATGCAGCACCTAATTATTTTACTTGTACCATGAAGTACAAGGTAAAATTTTACTTGCACCATGAAGGACAAGTCTTATTTACGCACAAAAGCAGTGAATGTAAGCATATAGCACAGAAAACTGAAGAGTTACTGCTTGATTCTAATGGTGATGCAACCTAGAGAGAATGCCAGAATTTTTAGGTTCTAGGTTCAACTAGCATCTGGTCAATTTTGGCCATCTTATCAAAAACCTCTCCTCTTATCCAGAATTTCTAGAAGTAAAAAGTTAGAGAAGGAAAGATGTACCTTAGGGGAGTCTTGGGTAGTGCACATTTTCATTGCATGAGGAAAGTAACTATCTATCATTAAAATGCAACAGGAAAACTTAGTAGATATAATGCATAAACTCTCAATCATATATAAGCATATTTAATCAATGCACAATGAACTGAGATATCATGCAAAAACACATGCAATATCTATGAAAAATGAAATTTGACTTCTAAAAATAAATAGCAAGTGTGTGCACAAAGTGTCAACAAAAATAACTATGCGGAAAATAAATGACACAAGGACTTTTGTTAACAAAGTGGAAACCCAATTAAGAGAAAAACCACTTCGGGGCAGCCAAACCCAAGATATCCACTATTCAAAAGACAAAGCTAGATACAAGATAGTAACACTCTCATATACCACTGATGTAGTGGTCGTACCTTGCTCTCTAACGTATAACCCAACACAAACGTTTCCCAACTAGGTCTCCTACCTGAAAGGGTCTTCAATGAAATCCTTTACCTTAGGGCCAACCCCTAAGATAGACTTCAGTTGTAGCGCAGCAACAGCACACTTGCAAAGGCTTCAGAGGAAACTTAATAAGCTCAACAATCTCTCAAAATAACGTCGCTGAGCACTTGTGGAATTCAATACCGAATTCTAAAGAGAGTCCAGGACCGAATGTTCTCATCGTCCAGATGGATGTTGTTGACTAAAGAGAGTCCAGACAGAATACCACATCGTCCGGACAGATGCAAGGAAACTGAAATGAATGATTGGAATTCTGCACAGAGTGTTCTTGAAAATCATAACTAAAGTGTAGACTTTGAATAAAACAACATCCCTGTGAAAGCAGCAACATTACATAGAAGTGATTTTGTCCAACAGAATGCAGCCAACACAAAAACTAACAATCTCGAGGATATTTTAGGGATATGTGAATACTTATGAAGATATATTTTGATGAGTGGAATTTAATTTATAGGTCTTGAGTTTATAAGGTGTGTTTGTTTTAGTGTATGAATTTACATTACAAATGATCTAAAAGCATTAGACACTTTTATTTAGGGCAAATGGAGCTATTTTAGCTTTTATTGTAAGATATAAAGATTTATTATTAATAATAAATAAGATAGAATACTAATAGTAAGTAAACTGAAGGAGCAAAATACTCTAAACTCAATAAAAAAAATTAGCTATTTCTTTTATTAGGTTCTCGTAGCTTTTCGTAGCTTCAACATGAAGGAAGATGGTGAAGAGGGTATAATCGTGTCATCATGTGAAGCTGAGTAGTGGCAGAAGAAAGCTGAATTGACCCATACACCCATTGTCTTTTACAGCTTATAAAACACCATTTTTGTTCTGTTAAACACACGCACAAAGACACCTCTCCCTGTCTCTTCATCTCAACTGAAACCCAATCCCCACCCCGTCCCCTATGGGTAGCTCGATGTCATAAGAAACCAAGAAATTGAGAGAGAGACAGAAACGGAGAAAGAGGGAGACTGAGCGAGAGAGGCAGAGATCTGGGAGAGAGACCCAAAAAGAGAGAGAATCGGTGATTAAGGGAAAAAGCCAAGAGTGGCCGGAGACCTAAAAATCCATGTGTCACTAGTGGTTGATGCTATCGACACTGTGGAGCAAAGGCGCCGGTGTTCAGTGGGAGGGTCGTCATCGGCGACCAATTTTTGGTGAAGATTTATAGTATTTTTCGGTGAGTGAGGTAGATGTTTTATAGTGATTTATGAGGAATTTCCAATAGGTAATTTCAAATAGTTCTTCAAAACTCACTTGCGCTATAGATTGTTAATTTGTGTTGGATTATTATTGATGGTGTTTTTTTCGGAGATTTTAACCATTGTGATTAGACGAGAATTGTCCTGTTCTTGGTTGAATATTAGTTTTATTTTGTTGGGATGATCTAGGAGTGGGTTTTGATCGATGTGGACTGATTTCGTATTAACCGATTATGGGTATGTTAATGGTTGAAAATCGAGTTTGATGCAGATTCTTGGTGGTCGGTGATTTTTGGGTTATGGCCGAATTGGGGACTGGATTTGTTGTGACCGATTGAGTGTTTTGTTGATTTTCTTGGTGTTGTTTCAGTAGTGAATGATTCTGGTTCGATGATTTTTCTGTTTTGCTTGGGTTTGATTCACAACAAAATTATTGTTTGGTTGTGATTTTGGGTGCTTTGAATTTCAAGGAGCTAGTTTATTAGCTACATTATGTTGACAAAATCACTACCATATTAGTGTGCTGCTATAACAGGGATGCCGTAATTATTCAGAGTCTTCAGAATATTCAGAGATTATTTCCCTACCATGGAAAGTCTTAATATGACAAGGTCAGTGTCACAAATATCAAGAAATGCAATTTTTAGAAATCAAGGAAGATAATGACACACTTACAGCTCAGCAAAAGTCAGTTCCTTTGCTACGATCTAGACATCCTAGAGGAAGTGTCCAAAAGCCCATCAATGTTCGAATAAGTGTCTGAACACTTCAGTAAACACCAACCACAGGGAACTCATGTTCGCACAGATGTCTGGACAGCCTAGTGGACAGGAACTTCAGAGACCACCTGTTTGCACAAGTGTCCGAATAGCAAACTGAAAGCTGTGAACAATGAATACATCATGCAACCGTTAGGACGTTAGGGCGACATCGTCCGAACTCGATGACTGAAGATTAATAAAGAAATGTGTGAAATTGCGTGAAAAGAAGTCGATTGCTGCTTGCCGTCCAGACGCCCACTGTCTAGGTCCGGATGCTGCCTAGAGAACTTTGAATCAAACTTGTATTAGGTCTTCTAAAGCCTATATATAGATGTCTCCAAGCATGTATTCTTTAAGAATTTGGTATTGAATTCAATTGTGCTAAGAAAGGGTGTTTAGGCAGAGATTGTTAGATTTGCTAGCCCTCTTAGAGTTTCTTTGTATGTGATTTGATCAACTTGAAGTTTAGCTTACGGAAGAGCCCTAAGAAAAAGGAGTCCATTGAAGACCCCTTCAAACAGGAGGTCTGGTAGGGAAGCATTCACGTATAGGTACGTGTCAGAGTTAAAGGTATGACATATGCATTAGAGGTATGTGAGTATGATTGCTTTGTAACTAGCTTTGTCTTCTAAATAGTGGATTTCCTTGGTTTGGCAGCCCCAAAGTGGTTTTTCTCTTAATAAGAGTTTCCACTTCGTCAACAAAATATGTCTTTTAAATTTTGTATGTAAATATTTTGTTGCACAATTGATCACACACACAAGGTAAATTAGGAGTTTTTATTTTTCACACACCAAGTGATAAAAAGCATTTAACAGCACTGCTTATTGTGCTGTTAAATCTATTCTTAAACTTGTCCCTATGGAAACTGTCAGTTGATGTGCAAATTTATTTAACTCGTAAGCGCATGAATCGTTTGCAATATAGTGTATGTACAAGTGCG
Source organism: Alnus glutinosa (assembly GCF_958979055.1). Lineage (NCBI taxonomy): Eukaryota > Viridiplantae > Streptophyta > Magnoliopsida > Fagales > Betulaceae > Alnus > Alnus glutinosa. The sequence goes on from NC_084887.1 coordinate 14,662,676, forward strand.
AGGTCGAATCCAGAGGGAATTGTGTTGCAAAAATAGATTTCTATTTAAACTAATTCTATTTTAACCTAGATCCAAATTTTGTGAATAACAGAAAAATGAAATAAAATAAAATAAAACAAAAGAAAAAGTACTGAGGTTTTAGAATCCACCCCCACCAAATCATAGCAACATATTCTCATGGTGTTAATACATATCCGAAGTTCTCACCGTACAAATCTTATGCATGTTCTACTGTGCTTCAAAAATTCATTCATTAAATCATTCACTAAATCCGTTCTTTGCACAAATCACAAAAGATACCCGGTTTAAACCAAATCATCAAATGTATCCGTTGAACGAAACACAATGAATATCTAATGTTATGATAAATGAAAAATCCAAGCAATCAATTAAATGAGACTTATCTCAAATCATCACATGTATCCGGAAATCACAATAGATATCCAAGAAATCATCTCAATAATTGAAAAGAAGTAAAACATGGGAAATATTAAACCTAATAAAATCGGATAGTATGAACTCACATAAAAATATTGTTGCTCTTCAAATGTGAGGTTTCATCCTTAACCTTAGTTGAAAAAAAACTAGCTACTCTTGGATAAAAATAAAATACTAAATTTTATTAAAAACATAAAAGAAACTTACAAACTGCTACAAGTCTTGGTGTGGCTGCAGGCTTGCGGCTCTCACCCTCCACACCTTTTACAAGAGAAAAGAGAGAATATATATATTGCCCATGTCCTAGGGCTAAGGCACAAGCAAATTGGAGAGAAAAGTGCGTTGGTACTGTTTGTCCTCTTTAAGGAAAGAAAATCTGACTTGATGCTTCACACCTCTACGTGTATCCTCGTTCACGTTTTGCTCATATGCCTGTCACGCTCACATCTTTGTAAAGAAAGAATAACAATCGGCGATTCTCTTTTTGGAAAGGAATCATGTGTCTTTAATTTGGTGCCTCGAAGCGTGTCTTCTTTTCTGCCCATTACGGGAAGAGATCATGCATTGAATGTCCAGGTATGTTCGGTGCTGTCCAGCTTTTGATCGTCAAGGAATTCACGCGCAGCTGCTACCCAAGTTTGGAAATAACGTGTCTCTTCGGTCCCTTCAGTTATGGAAAGAACCATATGTTGATGTTGCTAGCTGTTGTTCTTCACGTGCATGCGTGGAAAGAATCTAGACTTGCCAAAACTGATGCACGGCCTTGAAGAAAAAAACGGTGCTGCATGGTCTAGAAAGCAACGTGTGGCTTTCCTTTTTCCTGCCATTCCTTTGAGAGAACACGTGAGCTGCTTTAGAAAGGAATTTTCCTCCTTAGTGCGTCCCAGCCTTGGAATAAAATAATGTGTCTCCTGCTTGCGCCACACGTTCAGCTTTCCATGTTTTGTTCTCTTATTCGGTGTTATACTCACGTGTATGGAAAGAATTATGTCATGAAAGGAATGTGTCTTCAGCTGCCAAGTAAGGAAAATAGCATGTGTCTCGGCCTGCCATGGAAAGAAAATCAAGCAGGTACTGTTCGGTTGCTGCCATTAATTCACACCTCTTTCCCATTTTAGGATTTTGATAAAAATGATCCACACTAAGGCACCACGCAGACTGCTACTAGGACGAGACAAAATTTTATTTCTTTCCAAATTCGCTTTGAAGCTTCGATTCTGGGAACAATTTGACCGGACTGTGAAATATAATTCTGTTTCTTTGCAATTCCATGTAAAAACCATCATTTTCTCTCAATTACCTGTAAAACACCAAGACATAAAAACTAACCAAAAATATCAGAAAATAACAAAACTAAAGGTCTAGCAAATACAAATTATGAGGTCTAAATACACAATATTTAGCACTCATCATCAGTGACCAAATCATTGCAGAAATAGGCAGTCACTAACAGACTAAGTAAAAAGTAAAGTGCTGCATCTTAGAAGGAGTGTGTCAGATGAGGGTGGTTAGGCCTTAGTAAGATAAGGTTTGACTTTTGACTGATCTAACATTAAATTTCTCTCTTGTTTAGAAGAATCAGTTGTTTTAAATCATATCAGCAAACATCATACCTTAATTGAGAAAGCTTTCATATACACACGCATAGCATGAGTTGAATAAGCTATTTAAAATTTCTATCTGCAGGGAAATTTGCGCTCATTGATTACTTGACTCTCAATAATATGTTGCATATTTTTGAATTTCTATTTGACTGTTTTATCAGTTTTCTATACATGCATGTTTTGAAGCTAACTTTAGGGAAAATTATTTTTCTTCAAATTTGTCTCTAATTTTAGCTTTTCAGTGTGGAGTGTCCAAACGAACTTGGTTTGAAGTTTGGATGCTTGCGGCCCTGCCAATTGCTGATCTGGCAGTGTGTCATCCGGACGAGTTAGTATCATGTTCAAACGTGAGCCCTACATGTATTAATCCATCGCTTTCTCGAACAAGCCGCCGCACATCTCCTTCAAAAATTCGTTTTTTCTTTATCTTTTTGTGCGGTTTTCTTGTGTTTTATCATGAGTTTTCAACTTTTTGAGTCTTTGCCTGCATTCTATCATCTCATTCTAGGTATTTTTACTGTTCCTTTGGTTCTTTAAACTTTTAATGATTTGTAGAATATAGGAATAGCTGCTTTGGAATATTGTTGAGATAGTATGTATGATATATTTTTTTGCTGCCTGCTGGGGTTGGACTTGACATATCTGCTTTATAGGATTGCTGTTGATGAGTGCCAAATATTGTATATTTGGACCCCTTAATTTGCATTTACCAAACCTTTAGAATTGTTATTTTCTAATGTTTTCAGTTAGTTTTGGTATTTTAGTGTATTGCAGGTCATTGAGAGAAAATGGCGGGTTTTAAGTGAAATTCATAGAAGTGGAAGGTCTGAACAAATCTCAAGTACAATCGAGCGGACCTATTGTGCGATTGAGCGCAGTTAGGATTGAGCGCAACTTACATTACAATCGAGCACAGGCGCACAGACGTGGCAGACACGAGTTTCTTTACAAAAATGGCAGATTTAAAGTGGGAACAAAAAAGACGCCATTTCCTTGCTCCTGGCAGCTCCAAACCCTATCATTCTTTTCTCTTATTAGGGTTTTGAGGGGCAGAGGTGTCATTTTGAAAATATGGGGTTTAACCTAATGTTTTGCTATAAAAACCCCATGATAGGCACCACTTAAGGGATTCATATTTTTTTTTTCAGAGCATATTTTTAGCTTTGTTTTTTCTTTTGTAATTTAGATTAATTCTTTCTTTCTACCTTCTCTATTCAACTTTAGTTTCTTTTATTTTTATGTTTTCATTACAAGTCTGTTTGGTGTTTTTAGTCATGAGAGGCTAAAATCCTCAACTAAGGTTGAGGATGAAACTTCATCATTGATAACACCTACATTCTTGTCATGCTATTTGTAAAATTGATATTTATAAGATTATATTCAAGTTCTATTTCAGCTTATTGGTTCTTGTCTTTAGATTGAAAATTTTATTATTGTTCAGTGGATATTTGATGTATTTTAACCGATTGATACATTGATTGATTTCTTTGAGAATGTATATCCATTGTGATTTGTTTGACAAATGGATACAATGGATGATTTGATCTCAAAGGGGTAATCGTTGTGATTTATCTTTGAGTTGAATTCATCGAATGATTTCACGATTTATTGTTAAAGAACTTGAATAACAAACACATTTGAATTGGAATTATGAATTAGAGTGCAGGAATGTTGCGTTTGATTTGTTTTGGTGCATTCCAAAACCATAGTACTTTTCTCTTTGTTTATTTACTAATCTTTACTTTTTCTTTAGAAAAAAAAAAAAATCCAAAATGCGGAACTACGTTAAAATAAGGTTCATTTAAGTAGGAATTGATTTTTGTTTGCACACACTTCCCTGTGGATATGATCTTGCACTTGCATACACTTTGCTACATACAATTCGTGCACTTGTGAGTATTAAAATTTACACATCAACTGTATTTTCATATGTATAATTCTTTGGGCATCCAATTTACTGCCGTTATAATGCCAAAATTTTCTAGAACTAATTGAAACTAATTCTCCTTGATTTTTGGTATTATTTTTGGTGCATCTGTCTTTGTCCTATCTATAGACATGTCTAACAAAAGAAAGAGAGACAAAATTGCTACTGCACAAGAACGCTTCAACAAAAGGACCATTGTCATTGAACGTGGAGTTCTCAAGCCAAACATCAGAGTGTCTCCTTCTGATTTCATCTACCACAGATTTCAGGAGAATCTGTAGTCAAGCATGTTAGATACTGGTGGGAAGATATATCCCAAACTTGTGCGGGAATTCTACAAAAATGTGGTCATCACCAACTTTCCTGAGCAGTCTCCAAGTCTTGAGACTAAATCTCATTGCTCAGTTACAGGCATTTGAGTCTCTTATGCTTCTGGGATTCCATTCCCCAAAGCTGCTGCTCAACCTTCCAAAGATGAGCTCGTGGCATGTTTCAATCCACAAAAGAAGTTTGTTTGGGATGAAGAAGGCAAGAACAGTGTTCCAATTAGCTGGTTTGATTCCCCGCATAGGTTGCTCGCCAGAATTGTGCTGGAAAACGTTTGGCCTATTGCTCATCAGAGTGATGTACCTCTTAACAGAGCTCGCCTGATTTATACCATCATCAAACAAGTTCCTTTCTGCATTTGTAAACATATTATTTTGACTATGTTTGAACTTCAGCAAGATTCACAGGTTTCTTTGCCCTATGGAGGACTTGTTACATAGATCCTCAAGTGAAAGTTGACTACTATGCCTGCAAATGAACTAGAAGATATGCCAGATGGACTCTTTGGGAAACAGACTGTTTTAATGTCAAATGCTCAACTTTAGAGGTTCCAGGATTTAGATGAGCTTGTCCCCTTAGCTCATACAGAGCCTTCAGTAGCACCAACTAGTGATACAGTGATGAGTCTATCCACTCGTCTTGCAGATCAGTTAACTAGAGGATTTCAATTTGCGGATGACCAGTTTAAAAATTTACAGGCTCAAGTTACTGAAGGTTTCAGTCAATTGATACCCAGCTTCAGGAGTTAGAAGCTGAAGTGGCATAGATCAAGATTAATGTACGGAACACTCTCCTTCATGTATTGCCAAAAGACCAGTGGGATTTAGTACCATGAGGACTTTAGTGCCTTTTTCTATCTTGTGTTTATTTGGGCTACTGTTAAGACAATTTACTTTTATTCCTAGTTTGTTGAATATTAGTACTTGTAAATTGTGGTTTATAATACTCTATTTTACCCTTTGTCCTCCTGAGACAAAAAGGGGAAGTATTATTATTTTTTGGACCGGGATTGTATTTTTAACTGGTCAAGTGAATTTTGTCCTAGAATGGCCAAAGGGGTAATTTGTTAATTTATTGGATACATTCTGTTGATAAAATCACTACCATATTAGTGTGCTACTATAACAAGGATGTCGTAATTATTCAGAGTCTTCAGAGATTATTTCCCTAACATGGAAAGCCTTAATATGATAAGTTCAGTTTCACAAATATCAAGAAAGGCAATTTCAAAAAATCAATGAAGATTCTGAAGCACTTACAGCTTAGCAAAAATCGGTTCCCTTGCTACTATCTGGACGGCCCAAAGGAAGTGTCCAGATGCCCATCAATGTTCGAAGAAGTGTCTGAACACCTAAGCAGACACCAACCACAGGAAACTCATGTTCACACAGATGTCCGGACAGCCCAGCAAACAGCAACTCCAGAGAGCACCTGTTTGCCCAAGTGTCTGAATAGCAAACTGAAAGCTGCGAACAGTGAAGACAGCATGCAACCGTCCGGACGTTAGGGTGACACCGTCCGGACTCAATGACTGAAGATTAATGAAGAAATGAGTGAAACCGCGTAAAAAGAAGTCGGTTACTGCTTGTCGTCCGAAAGCCCACTGTCTAGGTACAGACACAGCCCAGAGAACTCTGAATCAGACTTGTATTAGGTCTTCTAAAGCCTATATATAGAGGTCTCTAGGCATGTATTCTTTAAGAATTCGATATTGAATTCCAATGTGCTAAGAGAGGGTGTTTAGGTAGAGATTGTTGATTTGCTAGCTCTCTTAGAGTTTCTTTATGTGTGATTTGATCAACTTGAAGTCTAGCTTAGAGAAGAGCCCTAAGCTAAAGGAGTTCATTGAAGACCCCTTCTAACAGGAGGTCTGGTTGGGAAGCATTCATGTATAGGTACGTGTCAAAGTTAAATGTATGACTACTGCATCAGAGGTATGTGAGTACAAGAGCTTTGTAACTAGCTTTGTCTTCTGAATAGTGGATTTCCTTGGTTTGGCAGCCTCGGAGTGTTTTTCTCTTGATAAGAGTTTCTACTTCATCAACAAAATATTTGTCTCTTTTAAATTCTGTATTTAAATATTTTCTTGCACAATTGATCACACACACACGGTAAATTAGGAGTCTTTATTTTTCACTATGCATGGCCGAATTAGAGTGGGTTTAAGAGTTTGAATTATTTCCCCTGTTTTGGTGATTGAATGTTGATTTGGGTTGTTTTAGGAGTTGAATTAATGGCTTTGAAGGATTCAAGGCAGAATGGAAGAATGATTCCCTTGGGTACTCTGTTTCTTAAAAGCTTTGGATTGATGATATTCTTGTGATTTTAGTTGAAGGACCCATGAGTTTTGGTGGGTTTCAATGATAGTTCTATTTGACCGTACAACTAAAGGATTGTTTCTTTTATATGGTGTGTAATATTTATAGAGATGATTTGGATGGTGTATCTACTGTCATGGCCAAATATTAAGTGGATTTTATTGGATATGCAGATCTAGTGATGGCCACAGGTGTGTCTATGTGTTACTATTAGAAAGATTATGGGTTGGTTAATTATATTAAATTCTCCTTTACTAAAGTATGGCTTATTTTGTGATGACAGTGTGAGGGTTAGGTTGTGGTGTGTCGCTAGCACAAAGATGGATAATGGTGCTTGGCTATTTTTAGGAAAATGAAAAATGCTATGGAAGAGCTAGTGGGAGATTGTCTGTAATATAGGGTTTAAGGTTTAGAGTACGCGTCACAAAATTGGATGCTTAGGAATGAAGCTAGTTATCCAATGTAAAGTACCAGATAAATGGCTGAAGCGAGGAATTGCAAAAGGAACCAACAAGGAAAGTGTACAAAGCAAAAGTTCACTATAACGGTCTGCGAAGTTTGCAAGTATAACTACTCACTAAGAAATGATATTGTTTTTATGAGTATTTTACTTATTGAAGTATTTGATAAAGTGTTGAGATATGATTATTTAAAATACATGAGCCTGAGTATTTTATGAATAACATGATTATATGTTTTAATTATTTTTACATGTATTGAAATAATTTGTGAAATGAAAGAGGATGATTATGAGAACAAAAGAATGACTTTAAGAGAGACATGTTATCGCACATCGTTGATTAATGAGAATAAAAGGTTCAATAAGAAACTAGAAGGTTTTGCTATGTTAACTGTGGAAGCCGAAGGGGCCTTCCAAGTTAAACAAGAAGCCAGAAGGTCTTAATGTATAGTTAGAAGATGTGCTTATGTTAATTGTGGAAGCCGAAGGGGCCTTCCAGATTAAATAAGAAACCGGAATGTTTTCATGAATAATGTTTAAACGAGAAGCGGAAGGTGCCTCCTATAGACATTAACCGAGGAGCCGAAGGTGCCTCCTATTAGCTGTAAACGAAAGGTTCAAGTCCTTTAGAAAGCCAGAGAAGCCAAAAGCGTCTCCTAGATAGAAATGAGAGAAGAATGCATTGCTTATAATGAATAATGTGTGAAAAACGAAATTGACTTCTAGAAATAAAGTGTGTGCATAAGTGTCAACAAAAATTAAAGCACAGCGGAAAGTAAATGACACACAGATTTTTGTTGACGAAGTAGAAACTCAGATAAGAGAAAAACCACTCCGGGACAGCCAAACCCAGGAATTCCACTATTCAGAAGACATAGCTAGATACAAGACAGTAACACTCACATATACCCGATGCAGTGGTCGTATCTTGATCTCTGACGTGTAACCCAACACGAACGCTTCCCAACCAAGTTCTCCTACCCAAAGGGGTCTTCAATGGAACTCCTTACCTTAGAGCCGAACTCTAAGATAGACTTCAGTTGTAGCACAGCAACAGCACACTTGGCGTCAGGCAAAATATACCTGGGTGCCGTCTAGACGGTGGACATGGGTCGTCCGGACGGACAACTGTGCGACAAGATTTTCTGAAAATTTTGCAGGGAAATCTTTCTTGTTTAAGAGCTTCATCCGGACGGGATGTTACATCGTCCGGACGGTCGCACGTCCGCTGCAAGTAATTTCCTTATAAGGATTTAGAGCGTCCGGACCATTGGGGATGAACTTCCGGACTGTAATTCTTCAACACGCAATTTCCATATCTGTAATGCGCCCGTCCGGACCATCAGGAACAGTCGTCCGGACGGTTGAAGTCGAATCGGCAATTTCCTTCTTTGATGAACGCGCGTCCGGACCATAGCTGTTAGACGTCCGGACGGTGATATTTGAATTGCGATTCTTGCCTTAAGGAGACGCGCGTCCGGATGGGATACCACATCGTCCAGACGGTTGATTGATCTTCCCTTTCTGGGAACTTGGAAAGAAATTAGAAACTGATCATGTACTGAGAGGCGTCCGGAATTGCTGCTGAAACGTCCGGACGGATGCAAGCTGGATAGACCCTTCTCGATACAATATAGCGTCCGGAAGGAATGATCACGTCGTCCGGACGGATGATGCTGATCTGTCTTGGCGGTCCGGACGGTAGAACACATCGTTCAGACGGATGGAACAGTGGACAGATGGGCGTCCGGAGGAGATGGCTCGATCGTCCGGACGGCTGATAGGGAACTTGAAATTCTTCTGACTTGCAAACTCTGAATAGTGGAATCCCTGTTTACAACATCTTTACACTTAAGTGATTTTGTCCAAACACAGAATGAGGCCAAAATACTAACAAACTCCCCCTTTGGCCATTTTTGGACAAAAATCACTTGACCGGTTTGGAAATACATCCCGGTCCAAAATAAAAATTACTCCCCCTTTTTGTCACAAAGGGACAAAGGATAAAACAGAGTAATAAAAACTGACTGTCATAGAAATTACTCCCCCTAATGGTCTCAGAAGGACCCGGGAAATAGATTAATATAAGTTCAACAGTTATCAAAAACAAAGACTGAAAAATTGCTGAATAGGGAGAGAGCAGCAAAGTTAGGGCCTTCACGAGTATTGTAGCACACGCATGTATTTCTGTCTAAAAAACTAGTCATAGAGCAAGTCAGAATTATAAGAACATGGAGATGATAGACCAGTATAACAAAAACAAAGGTTACCCTACCAAAATAATGAAGATAACCTGCTCAACTCATGCAATGCGTGTGTGTGTGTGTGTGAAGACTAAACCCACAAGGTTTGAAAAATCATGACAAGAGCAACTGGATTTCCTTAAGAAGAGAGAGGATCCGTGACAGATTAGTCAAAAGTCAAACCTTACTCTTACTAGAGCCTAGCCATCCTCATCTGATACACTCCCCCTGAGATACAACACCGAATTGTTTTACTTGTACCATGAAGGACAAGATAAATTTTTACTTGCTCATAGAGGGCAAGGCATATTGCAAATTCAATACAGAAGCAGTGAATAGACAATTTTAAAGCACAAAATTCATACGAATAACTACTCAATTCTTATGGTGCCGCAAGCTAGAGGAAATGCCAGAGTTTTGAGATCCTAGGTTCAACTAGCCTATGGTCAATTTGACCATCTTATCACAAACCTCTTCTCTTCTTCAGAAATTCTAGAAGCAAACAGTCAGAGAAGGAAAAATACGCACCTTTGGGGAGTCTAGGATAGTGAATGAGGTCATCCCATGAGACGAGCGACTATCAAACAAAACAATGAGCAGGGAAAAACTTTTGTACATGTCAGACTGATGTTTTCACCCACATGTAAACATAATATATCAATGCTCAACAACCTAGTAAACCAGAAAGAATACATGAAATAGCTGACATACCTTGTGAAAGACTTACCCTGCAATGAAGACTCCCCCTCCATTTTTTTTTTTTTTTTTTTATTACAACATTATGCTATCAGAGGACAAAGAATTCATCCGTGGAACATCATGTCTAGGACATGGCACAAACACGAATGGCTTTTCGAAGAGACTCAAACCTGCTACCATCTAGAGGTTTGGTAAGTATGTCAGCCAATTGATTTTCAGTGGGAATGAATGAGAGAGAAACCACCTCAGAGTCCAAAAGATCACGTAAAAAGTGATGTCTGATGTTGATGTGCTTGGTCCGAGAGTGCTGAACGGGATTCTTTGAGATATTAATAGCACTAGTATTATCACAGTTGATAATCATAGTATCTTAAGAGAATCTGATATGAACTCCACCAACAAATGTGATGAAACCCGATAGCAATGATGGTTTGAAACCCCAAGATCGTGTAGACAAGAATTGTTGAGGCTTGACCCGTCACCTAACTAGATGAGAAACCAAGACTACGAAGGATTGAAACGCCACACCAAGAATCTGAATCTCTTCAAGAATCAAGGTGATAAGTTTGGTTGTTTGAACGCCACAAGATTAACTTGATAAGCTCAAAAAGTTCTTTCAAGAACAAAGAGGAACACAAGACCTCACAATAATAATTTTCTGAAAACAAAATTCTATATCCCTTACAAAATTCGTTATGCCCATATATATACTTGGAACAACCCTCCAAGAATAGGAAAAGTCTTAATTATAGCTTTAAAAGCAACACAAGTGCCAACATAAACAAGTCCCAATATTTTTAGGTCTCTTTGGACTTCTAGAGGCAACCAAAATAACTAAATGACTAAATTCATAACCAGCCAAGGGTTCATTCCCCTATTTAATATCCTTGAAACTCAACGAGTTCACACCCTTTAATGGTCAAACCAAGCTGGTCACGTTTTTGCATGCTAATTATCCTCTTCAACTGCTTTGATGACATGGACTAAGCCTTGATTATTATTTGAGCCCATCTTGGTCTTTTTAGAATCAGCCCAATTCTCTTGGATTAGCCCATTTAGTGCTTCCTTGAAACGTTTGGCTCTAAGTCTTGTAATTGGGCCACTAGGAAGTGACAAAGGGTCTTGCACAACTTCAGCCCCATTCCCATGTGTATGATCAGCATGTCCAGCTCCTTGGTTTCCATCATTCTCCCCCTCTTGAGAAGGATTTGTCCTCAAATCATCACCTACATTAAATGGAGACAAATCAGCAACATTAAAGCTTGCACTAACACCATACTCACTCGGTAAGTCAAGCTTGTAGGCATTATCATTGATGCGCTCCACTACTTGGAATGGTCCGTCACCCCGAGGTAGGAGTTTTGAACGCCGTTTCTCTGGAAAACGTTCCTTCCTTAAGTGTAACCAAACCCAATCTCCTGGTTCAAATACTACCTTCTTGCGTCCCTTGTTGGCTTGATGGACATATTGTTGAGTCCTCCTTTCAATGTTCAGCCGTGCCTTTTCATGAATCATCTTTACAAATTCTGCCTTCTTTTTGCCATCTAAGTTCACATGTTCACTCAAAGGTAAAGGAGTTAAATCCAAAGGTGACAATGGGTTAAAGCCATAAACAATTTCAAATGGTGAAAACTTAGTTGCAGAATGTATACTTCTATTGTAAGCAAATTCAACATGTGGCAAACAATCTTCCCATGTTTTCAAATTCTTTTTAATGATAGCACGCAACAAAGAAGACAAAGTTCTATTTACTACTTCAGTTTGACCATCCGTTTGTGGATGACAAGCAGTAGAAAACAACAATTTGGTTCCCAACTTTCCCCACAAAGTCTTCCAAAAGTAACTCAAAAACTTTGCATCCCTATCAGAAACAATGGTCCTAGGCATGCCATGTAACTTAACAATTTCTTTGAAGAACAAATCAGCTATATGTGATGCATCATCAGTTTTATGACAAGCAATGAAGTGTGCCATCTTGGAAAATCTATCTACCACCACAAAAATTGAATCTCTCCCCCTCTTAGTCCTAGGTAAACCTAAAACAAAATCCATAGAAATATCAGTCCAAGGTTCACTAGGTATTGGCAAAGGGGTGTACAAACCATGGGGTTTCAACTTAGACTTAGCATGTTTACACGTGATACACTTCTCACAGATTCTTTCCACATCACGTTTCATATGAGGCCAAAAAAAATGATCATGCAAAATTCCTAAAGTCTTAGCTACACCAAAATGACCCATCAAACCACCACCATGAGCTTCTCTCACAAGCAATTCACGCAAAGAACACATAGGCACACACAATTTATTTTCCCGAAACAAAAATCCATCTTGCCTATAAAACTTATCAAACGCCACTTTTTCACATGCATTGAACACATCAGCAAAATCAGAATCTTGTGCATACAAATCCTTAATATATTCAAAGCCAAGCAATTTTGTATCTAAAATGGAAAGTAAAGCATACCTTCGGGACAATGCATCAGCCACCACATTTTCCTTACCTTGCTTGTATCTGATCACATAAGGAAATGTTTCAATGAATTCCACCCACTTGGCATGGCGTTTGTTCAACCTTTGCTGTCCTTTCAAATGCTTCAAAGATTCATGATCTGTGTGAATCACAAATTCCTTTGGCCATAGATAGTGCTGCCAATTTTCCAAAGCCCTTACCAAGGCATACATTTCCTTATCATAAGTGGGGTAATTTAGGGCTGCCCCACTCAACTTTTCACTGAAATAAGCAACTGGATGACCACCTTGCATCAAAACAGCTCCAATACCTATTCCTGAAGCATCACACTCAATTTCAAAAGTTTTAGCAAAGTTAGGTAAAACAAGCAAAGGTGCATTAGTTAACTTTTCTTTGATCAGATTAAATGCATTTTCTTGTTCTTTTCCCCACTTAAACGGCACATTTTTCTTGATGACTTCAGTAAGAGGGGCGGCTAAGCTACTAAAATCACGCACAAACCGTCTATAGAAGCTAGCTAAGCCGTGGAAACTCCTCACTTGGCTGATTGTTGTAGGCGTTGGCCACTCTTGGATTGCCTTCACCTTTTCCTCGTCCACCCCAATTCCTCTCTTACTAACAACAAAACCAAGAAACACAAGCTTATCCGTGCAAAAGGTGCACTTCTTGAGATTAGCAAACAACTTTTCTTTCCTCAAGATTTCCAAAACAGATTTTAAATGCATCACATGTTCTTCCAAGTTTTTGCTATAAATTAGGATATCATCAAAATACACAACTACAAATCTGCCAATAAATGCACGCAAAACATGGTTCATCAAACGCATAAATGTGCTTGGCGCATTAGTTAAGCCGAAAGGCATCACTAACCATTCATACAAACCATATTTAGTTTTAAAAGCAGTTTTCCATTCATCACCTTCCTTCATCCCAATTTGATGATATCCACTCTTAAGATCAATTTTTGTAAAGACACAAGAACCATGCAATTCATCCAGCATATCATCTAACCTAGGAATAGGATGACGATACTTTACTGTTATGTTGTTGATGGCCCGGCAGTCAACACACATTCTCCATGTTCCATCCTTCTTAGGAACTAATAGCACCGGGACCGCACAAGGACTCATGCTTTCACGCACATACCCCTTCTCCAATAATTCACCTACTTGCCTCTGAAGTTCCTTGGTCTCCTCAGGATTGCTCCTATAAGCAGGTCGGTTAGGAATTGATGCACCGGGTATGAAATCAATTTGATGTTCAATCCCTCGGATTGGAGGTAAGCCACTAGGTACCTCTTTGGGAAAGACATCTTCAAACTTCTGCAAAAGAGAAACAATATTGCTCGGCAAAGTACCGACGAGATCATTAGTACATAAAAGAGCCTCCTTGTACATGAGTACAATAAGGGGCTGGTGTGAAAATAATGCTCTCTTGATCTCACTTTTTTTTGCAATGTAACTGAATTTTTCCTCTCTTGCTCTATGGCCGAAATCCTCTCTCTTTCTTTTTCACTCTGATCAATGTTTTTCTCTCTTTCTTTTTTTTTTCAACTCTTTTTTTCCACTTTCGGCCTTCCTTTCTTTTTCTTTTTTCTTTTCATTTGATCTTTGTAACTTTAGTTGGTCCTCCATGACCTGTTTTGGAGTTAATGGCACAAGAGTAATGGGTTGCCTTTTAAGAGTGAAAGAATACCTATTTGTGAATCCATCATGCGTAACCCTCCGATCATACTGCCATGGTCTTCCCAACAATAAATGGCATGCATGCATAGGAACCACATCACAAAGCACCTCATCCTCATATTTGCCAATGGATAATGCCACCAACACTTGCCTTGTCACCTTGATTTCGCCACATTCATTCAGCCACTGAAGCCGGTAAGGGTGAGGATGTTTCAAGGTGGTTAAGGCCAATTTCTCCACCAAATAAGTGCTGGCTACGTTTGTGCAACTCCCACCATCAATAATGACGCTGCAAACTTTGTTATTTACAAAGCACCGAGTATGAAACAAGTTTTCCCTTTGGTTACTTTCTTCCTCCTTAACTTGCACATTGAGAACTCGCCTTGCTACCAATAAATCTCCAACCACAGCATTTTGCTCATCATCGGCATCCTCCAAAGGTGGCATGTCATCATCATCTACTTCTTCCTCATTCTCCGACTCAAGCTCTCCTTGGGCGTTTATCACCATCACCCTTTTGTTTACACACTGGCTGGCTATGTGTCCCCGCCCCTGACATTTAAAACACTTAATATCACATGTTTTAGAAATGGAAGCCTCGGTGTTACCTGAAGTAGTGGTGGTTGTTGGTTTGGCATTCTTAGAGGGTTCAAATTTTTGCTTATTTTGAAGCTGCTCGTCCCTTTTTGGAGCTGTCTTCCATGGGCTGGTGGTAGCCATAGGTTGTCCCCTCCTAGCCAATCCCTTTCGTTTGAATTGTTCCTCCACTTTTATGGCTTGATGCACCATATCTGTTAACTCAACATAGTGCTGCAACTCGACTATATCTGCAATCTCACGATTTAAACCGTGCAAAAACCTAGCCATGGTGGCTTCTCGGTCCTCTTCTACATTAGCCCGGATCATTGCTACCTCCATCTCCTTGTAATACTCATCCACACTCTTGGAACCTTGAGTTAACCTCTGCAACTTTTGATACAATCCCCTATAATAATGGTTGGGTACAAAACGCCTCCTCATAAGCATTTTCATCTCCTCCCAAGTGTCCACGGGTGGCTCTCTATTTCTCCTCCTATTAATCAGTAATTGATCCCACCAAACAATGGCATAATCTGTGAATTCAATTGCAGCCAACTTAACCTTCTTTATCTCCGAGTAGTTGTGACAATCAAACACCATCTCCATTTTAGTTTCCCACTCCAAATAAGCTTCAGGATCATTTTTACCTTGAAAAGACGGAATTTTAATCTTTATGTTTCCTAAATCATTATCCCTCCTAGGCCTACCCATCCTAGCTTCTCTATTCCCATACCCACGCTCAAACCTGCCTCGGTTCAAATATGGCTCATCAAATTCCTCCAACTCCGCCTCTTCCTCAACATTCCGCCACGGAACACGCCCACCTTGTTGCCTATTGGGATTGTCTTGTTGCTGTCCCCTAGGAGTTTCTGCTTCTACCCTGTCCAACCTCTCGTGAATAGGTTCTAATTCAGCCCTCAACATACTCCTCATCTCCCCTAACAACGCTTGCATTTGGAGGTTCGAAGCTGCGGGTTGTCGAAATTCTTCGGTTGTGTCTTCTTCTTGATTATTGGACATGTTTAGAATCTGCAAAACAAGGTTAGAATCCTCACAAGCACTCCCTCACGTGTTTCACTCAAGAATTAATACACTTACACTCGTGTTTTCACTCTAAACGGCTTTTACCCTCTTTTGGTCTCACACACTCTTGCCTTTTTCCACTCTTTTGTGTCTTCTTAGTTCTTAATCGAACTTCAAGAAACTAATTCAAAATAATCCAGCAGCAATTGAGAAATAACCAAAACTCATCAAAAAGGTCAAGAACTTGAATAATGTGAGAAACAAGATAGAAAGGAAGAAATTTTCTTACTCAGAAAGGTCAAGAACTTGAATAAGGTGAGAAACAAGATAGAAAGTAAGAAATTTTCTTACTGGAATCGAGTACTTTTTCTTTTCTTCTTTTTTTTTTTTTTTTTTTTTTTTTTTTCACAGCAGGGAACAGGAGATTAAAAAAAAATAGAAACAATAATAAAAGATAGTCAAACTTGCCTTAGAACCAAGGCTCTGATACCAAAATGATATGAACTCCACCAACAAATGTGATGAAACCCGATAGCAATGATGGTTTGAAACCCCAAGATCGTGTAGACAAGAATTGTTGAGGCTTGACCCGTCACCTAACTAGATGAGAAACCAAGACTACGAAGGATTGAAACGCCACACCAAGAATCTGAATCTCTTCAAGAATCAAGGTGATAAGTTTGGTTGTTTGAACGCCACAAGATTAACTTGATAAGCTCAAAAAGTTCTTTCAAGAACAAAGAGGAACACAAGACCTCACAATAATAATTTTCTGAAAACAAAATTCTATATCCCTTACAAAATTCGTTATGCCCATATATATACTTGGAACAACCCTCCAAGAATAGGAAAAGTCTTAATTATAGCTTTAAAAGCAACACAAGTGCCAACATAAACAAGTCCCAATATTTTTAGGTCTCTTTGGACTTCTAGAGGCAACCAAAATAACTAAATGACTAAATTCATAACCAGCCAAGACCAAGTTCATTCCCCTATTTAATATCCTTGAAACTCAACGAGTTCACACCCTTTAATGGTCAAACCAAGCTGGTCACGTTTTTGCATGCTAATTATCCTCTTCAACTGCTTTGATGACATGGACTAAGCCTTGATTATTATTTGAGCCCATCTTGGTCTTTTTAGAATCAGCCCAATTCTCTTGGATTAGCCCATTTAGTGCTTCCTTGAAACGTTTGGCTCTAAGTCTTGTAATTGGGCCACTAGGAAGTGACAAAGGGTCTTGCACAACTTCAGCCCCATTCCCATGTGTATGATCAGCATGTCCAGCTCCTTGGTTTCCATCAGAATCCGTAGTCCCCCAGTAGCGTCTTCATCCACAATAATCGAGTACAGCAGCTACCCGCAGCAATATACTCAGCCTCAGCAGTGGAGAGAGAAATAGACACTTGTTTCTTGCTTATCCAAGCTACCAGATTGTTCCCCACATAGAAGCATCCTCCAGAGGTACTTTTTCTATCATTAGCATTTCCAGCCCAATCTGCATCAGAGTATCCTGTAACAACAACATTTGTTTCTCTAGAATACCATATGCCATAAGAGAGGGTATCATTTACATACCTGATGATACGCTTAACTGCAGTGAGGTGAGATTCCTTAGGATTTGCTTGGAAACGAGCACAAATGCCCACACTGAAAGCAATGTCTGGTCGGCTGGCTGTATGATACAAGAGGCTCCCTATCATACTTCTGTAAAGGGATGGATCAACAGATTTGCCTACAAGATCACTACTGATCTTGACACTAGTGCTCATGGGAGTGCGAGCATGACTTTTTCCATCCAACCCAAATCGTTTGACTAGATCCCTAGCATACTTAGACTGAGAAATGAAGATGCCTTCAGCAGTTTTCTTAACTTAAAGGCCAAGGAAGTAGTTCAGCTCACCAATCATGCTCATCTCAAATTCTTGCTTTATTTCCTTAGAGAACTCAGGGGCAAGAGAGTCTAAAGTAGCTCCAAAAATAATGTCATCAACATAAATTTGAGCGATGAGTTTGTGAGTACCTTGTTGCCTGATAGACAGAGTTCGATCAGCTTGTCCCCTTGTGAATCCCTTGGCCAGGAGATAAGTGGTGAGACGCTCATACCATGCCCGAGGAGCCTGCTTAAGCCCATATAGTGCCTTTTTCAGCTTGTGCACATGATGGGGATGATGAGGGTCTTGAAAACCCTTTGGCTGCTCTACATAAACTTCTTCTTGCAGAACTCCATTTAAGAAGGCACTCTTTACATCCATCTGATATAACTTGAAGTCAAGATGACAAGCAATAGAGAGAAGAATTCTGATAGACTCTAACCTGGCAACAGGGGCAAATGTGTCATCAAAGTCTACTCCCTCTATCTGAGTATATCCTTGTGCAACAAGACAGGCTTTATTTCGAACCACAGTACCATGTTCATCTGTTTTATTCATGAACATCCACTTGGTACCAATAATATTCTGTTTTGCAGGACGGGGAACCAAGGTCCAGACATCATTTCTGGTGAACTGATGGAGCTCATCATACATTTCAGACACCCAGCCTTCATCCTATAGGGCTTCATCAACTTTCTTGGGTTCTATCTGAGCTAGATAGCAGCTATAAGAGACTTGATTGGCTACTTCACTGGTGGGCTGAATGACTCTGCTTCTCAGCCTACGCCCTTCATCTATGTTCCCAAGCAGCTGCTGAGGAGGATGATTATGCTTCACCCATGATCGTTTAGGAGGATTAGCAGGAGTATCCTCATCTTCAGAAGTAGTAGGAGTGGTATCCGAAGTCGTGGCAGAAGAAGGAGATTCATCTAGAGACTCCTTTGAAGAAGGATTAATAATAGCAGTTGGGGCTGCTGAAGGCTCAGCTGAATCGAGCTGTTTTTCCTCCCTGTTGATAGGTCTCTGAACTTCTTCATCATCAACTACTACATTTATCGATTCCATCATAGTCTCTGTTCTTTTGTTGAAGACTTTGTATGCACGACTATTTGTGGAATATCCCAAGAATATACCTTCATACTCTTGGTATCAAATTTCCCCAGATTTTCCCTGTCACGAAGTATATAACATTTACTTCCAAAAGTTTTAAAATACTTCACTATGGGTTTCTTACCTCCCCAGATTTCATAGGGAGTCTTGTTTGTTTCAGGCCTAAGGTAGACCCTGTTGATGATATGACAGGCAGTGTTTATAGCTTCTCCCCAAAAGTGTTGAGCAAGATTTTTTGAGTGGATCATCACACGAGCCATCTCCTGAATTACCCTGTTCTTCCTTTCAACAACTCCATTCTGCTGAGGAGTGATAGGAGAAGAAAATTCCTGCTTGATTCCATATAAGCGACAGAATTCTTCGAACTTGGAATTTTCAAATTCTCTTCCATGATCACTGGGGATTCTCACAATCTGGCAATTTTGCTCAACCTGAATCTTCTTGAACAATTTTTGAGCTGTATCAAAAGCATTAGATTTTTCCCGAATAGGAATAGCCCATGTATATAGAGAGAAGTCATCAACAATAACCAGAATATATCTTTTCCCACCTAGACTAGCAGTTCTAGTGGGACCCATGAGATCCATGTGCAGTAATTCCAAGTTTTTGGAAGTTAGAATACCTGAGGTCTTCTTATGGGCCACTTGAATCTGTTTCCCTAGTTGACAAGGACCACAGATTCCTTTTCCAGTCTTCTCCATTTTGGGCAGGCCTTTAACCAACATCTTTGCCTGCAATTTTCAACATATCGGAGAAATTGAGATGCCCTAACCTCTGGTGCCATAGCTCACTGTCATCTATGGTTGCTTTGTTGCAGAAAATCTGAGGATCTGCAGTCAAACCAGGATGGCCGTAACAATTGTTAGCAGTTCTTTTTCCTCCCATGAGCCATCTGCCACTACTATCAAATATATTGCATTCCTTCTTGGAGAATTGCACCACCAAGTCATTATCACAAAACTGGCTAATGCTGAGGAGATTCGCCTTGAGCCCTTCTACATACAGAGCTTCTCGAGATGTTCCGAGGCCTGGAATGTCGATGATCCCTTTACCAATGACTCTGGATTGACTCCCATCTCTATAGGTGATTCGCCCACCTTTGCCCATCTGAACTTCTTTTAGCAAAGTCTTATCACCTGTCATGTGTTTAGAACAACCACTATCCAAATACCACAAACAAGTATCAAGAATTTTTAGTGCAGTATGAGAAACTAAACACAGATTATCTTCCTTTTTGACCCAGACTTGTTTGTAAGCTTTTTGATTATTAACCAGGACAGATCTTTGCTCATTAGGGGTGAGGTTTGCTAACTTCTCACTAATGAGTTTAACTTGATCACTTAACACTTTAACTTGTTCTTTAAAACCTAGTTCATCATTCCTAGGGATAAGGGTTTTCTTCCAAGGTTTCTGAGACTTAATTTGGAAACAGTTTGGACGACTATGACCAACAATACCACAGTGATGACAAGTAGGTATAGATTGATTATCCCCTTTACCCTTACAAATAGATTGAGTATGAGACATGATAGGTTTAATGAACATGGTCTTATGAATAGATATATCATGTGAAATAGAAGCAATTTTATCCATACTCAATATAGACATAGTAGAAGTCAAAATAGCACTCAAGAAATTAATCTTCTCAGAGTGTACCAAGCTCTGATATCAATTGAAAAATGAAATTGACTTCTAAAAATAAAGTGTGTGCATAAGTGTCAACAAAAATTAAAGCACAATGGAAAGTAAATGACACACAAATTTTTGTTGACGAAGTGGAAACTCAGTTAAGAAAAAAACAACTCCGGGGCAGCCAAACCCAGGAATTCCACTATTCAGAAGACATAGCTAGATACAAGACAGTAACACTCACATATACCCGATGCAGTGGTCGTATCTTGATCTCTGACGTGTAACCCAACACGAACGCTTCCCAACCAGGTTCTCCTACCTGAAGGGGTGTTCAATGGAACTTCTTACCTTAGAGCCGAACTCTAAGATAGACTTCAGTTGTAGCACAGCAACAGCACACTTGAAAAGGGCTTTAGAGGAAATATCACGTCTCTAAGCAGTTGTAGAATTCAATACCGAATTCTTGCAGTTCTCAATGTCCAGGAGCCTCTATTTATAGGCTGGGGGCTCAAATGAGCGTTAGGAAAAATATACCTGGGCACCGTCCGGACGGTGGACATGGGTCTTCCAGAAGAACAACTGTCCGACAAGATTTTTCAAAAATTTCACGGGGAAATCTTTCCTATTTAAGAGCTTTGTCCGGACGGGATGGCACATCGTCCGGACGGTCGCACGTCCGCTGCAAGTCATTTCCTTATAAGGCTTTAGAGCGTCCGGACCATGGGGGATGAACGTCCAGATGGCAATTCTTCAACACTCAATTTCCATATCTGCAATTCGCGCGTCCAGACCATGAGGAGCAGTCGTCCGGACGGTTGAAGTCGAATCAGCAATTTCCTTCTTTGATGAACGCGCGTCTGGACCACAGCTGTCAGACGTCCGGATGGTAATATTTGAATTGCGATTCTTGCCTTAAGGAGACGTGCGTCCGGACGGGATACCACATCGTCCGGACGGTTGATTGATCTTCCCTTTCTAGGAACTTGGAAAGAAATCAGAAACTGATCAAGTACTGAGAGGCGTCCGGACGTGCTGCTGAAACGTCCGGATGGATGCAAGCTGGGTAGAACCTTCTCGATACAGTATAGCGTCCGGATGGAATGATCACGTCGTCCGGATGGATGATGCTGATCTGTCTTGGCGGTTCGGACGGTAGAACACGTCGTTCGGATGGATGGAACAATGGACAAATGGGTGTCCGGACGGGATGGCTCGATCGTCCGGACAGCTGACAGGGAACTTAAAATTCTTCTGACTTGCGAACTCTGAATAGTGGAATCCCTGTTTACAGTATCTTTACACTTAAGTGATTTTGTCCAAACACAGAATGAGGCCAAAATACTAACAATGTGATTTATATGTTTTGTGATTATTGAATTGTTTCACTGCTCTATATTTATATATATATATATGCATATTATGAGAT